>NW_027507903.1:249309386-249596886 GCF_037356315.1 Lithobates pipiens | reverse complement strand
AGACACATGTGCACACATACATACAGACACATGTGCACACATACATACAGACACATGTGCACACACATACATACAGAAACATGTGCACACACACACACATACAGACACATGTGCACACACACACACACACACACACGTGCACACACACACACACACATACAGACACATGTGCACACACATACAGACACATATGCACACACACACATACAGACAGATGTGCGCACACACACATACAGACACATGTGCACACACACATACAGACACATGTGCACACACACAAACATACAGACATGTGCACACACACAAACATACAGACATGTGCACACACACATGTGCACATACACACACATACAGACACATGTGCACACACACAGACACATGTGCACACACACACACATACAGACACATGTGCACACACACACACATACAGACACATGTGCACACACATACAGACACATATGCACACACACACACATACAGACACATGTGCGCACACACACATACAGACACATGTGCACACACACATACAGACACATGTGCACACACACAAACATACAGACATGTGCACACACACATACATACATACACATGTGCACATACACACACATACAGACACATGTGCACACACACAGACACATGTGCACACACACACATACAGACACATGTGCACACACACACACATACAGACACATGTGCACACACACAGACACATGTGCACACACACATATACAGACACATGTGCGCACAAACATACAGACACATGTGCACACACACACATACAGACACATGTGCACACACACACATACAGACACATGTGCACATACAGACACATGTGCACATACAGACACATGTGCACACACACATACAGACACATGTGCGCACACACACATACAGACACATGTGCACACACACATACAGACACATGTGCACATACACACACATGCATACACATACATACATACACACACACACATGAATAAAGGCCTTTTTAACACTAATCTAGCTTGTAGTACAGTACCTTTGCAGCTTCCTCATTCAGCCGGGTACTGCACTGTAGGGGGAAGCAGAGAGCACAGCACAATCCTCTGCACTTTACTTTCACTTTTGAAGCTCACGGAGCTTCTCACAGTGCCAGGGATCAGCTGATCTGACAGCCCTGATCCCGCAGCACAATAAATTGAGAAAGACCAGGCGGGCCGTTCAAAACCGGACCGCGGGCCGCAATTGGCCCGCGGGCCGGACTTTGAACATGCCTGCTGTAAGGAATAGGAGGCTTTAGTTCCCTTTTAAAGGGCTAAAACCCTACAAATTTGAAGGTGTTCAAACAGTTAAGCCTCGTACACACGATCGGACTGTTGACCAACAAAACCGTGGACTTTTGTCCGAAGGACATTGGCCCAAACTTGTCCTGCATACACACGGCACACAATTGTTGGACAACGAACACAAATACATTGACGTACTACGTGTTTTTTCAGCTCTTTAGTGCCACCCTTCATTTCATGTTAGTAGAAGTTTGGTGAGTGTTGATTTGTGCTTTTCATTTTGCGCTTTTCAGTTTATTTCTGAACGGCCGTTCGTCAACCAGCCATGTTGCAGAATTGGAGGAGATAACGTGTGATTTATTATTGGCCTTGGCGTTACTGCTTTGACATTATTTCTTGGTTGAATAATGATTTGATTTGGTATATTTTCTATATTTTTGGATGCATAGAATGCACTTTTTGGCACAATATAAAAGATGAGGTTGCATTGAGTAGATACCAAATGTCAAGCCTTAGGCCTTAGGCCTCTTGCACATGATACTCCTGTTTGAGCATATACTTTTTTAGACTTTTTTTTTTCGAATGTATTTGCGCATATGCATTCACGCAATGTTCATGCAAATTCGCGCACATACGCAGGAGCTTGTTCTCACATGGTCAATGTCAATGGACAAGATGTGCACAAATGTATGAGGCCCACATTACTCACCACAAATGCAGATTTTTATATTTTATTTTTTTTACTGAAGAATACACAGCGCTTGTTTACACGCCTGTGTGCATAGGTACATTACAATTAATGAGCTGTATTTTAGCTCAGTAAAAAAAAAAAAGCTGTACTGAGCTTTTTCAAGCTTCAGTGTGCAAGAGGTCTTAAACTTGCAAGCATTCTTGAGGAGTGGGTGTTGCACAGGGCTCAGGAGTGGGTAACACAGCCAGTACTGAGCTCTCCCTACAATGCTCCAGTACAAGAGGATGGACTTTACTGTGATACTGCAGGACAGGGGGTGCTCTGTGTGAGCCCAGGAGAGGCACTCTGTCACTTGTTGTAAACACAGAAGCCACCACTTTAGTTTAGTGACAGCAGTGAGCACAGGATCAGTACTGGAGATGGAAGTACAGAGTATTGCCGCATTCCTGTAAAAAAAAAATGCCTGCCACATAGCAACACTGCTCGCGAGGCATGTGCTCCTTCTGCCCCCTCCCTTGTCACTGTACTGCCTAGGAGCTAGAGAGTGTAAGAAGCTCCACTTTATTCTATGCAACAAAAAGTAGTCTATTACAACAGTACAGTGACAATTACAGATCAGAGGTATAAGTGGCTTATAATGCCAAGATAATAGTTGTCACCATTTAGTGATAAACAGAGGAGAACTACATAACAAGTATAAAGTAGGGGTTTAAGAGCCAGAAAGCCGGTACTCCGCCTGATAGTGAATGTATTAAAAAATATTATAATGGAGCATAGTTATAAAGCAGTGAATGTGATATTCACCAAACATTCAGTGGGGGTGAAAAAAAATCACGGTCACTTAAAATACATGCACCTGGAAGAGTCACTTGCAATGAATTTATGGTGACTATCAGATTCACTGCCTTATAAATATGTACCTTGATCAAAATACCTGTTTTACGTTTTACAATAGCAATACCTCAATAATTATGAATACTGGGTGTGCAGTACATTCCATCATGGCTTTAATAAGGATATGCATTTCATCTTATGAACACCTTTGGTAAAGCATATCTTATTTAATATCTGAACAAAAAATAGACGATTGTCACAGGAAAAAAAAGTCCATTAGATGGTGCAAAAGAGCTAAAAATGTGACTACAGCACTAACATATTAAAGAGTTTAGTAGAATTTTGTATAATCCTTTTGTCCTAGACATTCCAGTCTTGCATGGTTTGCACCGCTATTGGTAATATCCAGTAATTCTACAGAGCTGCATTGGTCAGTATTTGTTTTCTTTACATTTACTGTTTAAAGCTGAAAATGTATCTACTTATATTTTGCTTTCCCTGGTCCCTTCTTTCCCCCTCATCAACATGCTAATGATTTTTTAAATAAACTCTCTGTTTCTTTTTATTACATACCAATATACCCAGTGATGTCATCACTGGGTCTCTGTGCTTCTCTAGGACACCCTTTCTCAACAGGGGTGATGTGGCAAAATGCTTAAGAATTGCCCCAACTGGCAGGTGGATCAAGCTTTTTTTGTGTAGCGCCACATGCTGCTACTTGTCCCTGTCATTGCAGTGCTTGGAATACAAATACAATATTCCACTGCAGGGCCAGTATTTCCGCATTAGTCACTGCTGACCTCTGAACTCTGCTTTACTTGCTGCTGTCCCCTGAACTCTGCATCACAAGTTACTGACCTCTGAACTGTGCATCACAAATTACCGACCCCTGAACTGTGCATCACAAATTACTGACCCTGAACTGTGCGTCACAAATTACTGACCCCTGAACTGTGCGTCACAAATTACTGACCCCTAAACTGTGCGACACAAATTACTGACCCCTAAACTGTGCATCACAAATTACTGACCCCTGAACTGTGCGTCACAAATTACTGACCCCTGAACTGTGCATCACAAGTTACTGACCCTGAACTGTGAGCCACGTTTTATTGACCCCGGCGGGGGATTTACTAAAGGCAAATCCGTTTTGCACCACAAATGCACTGTAGATCTGAGGGGGGCATGTATGATTTTGCACTTTCCAGCTTTAGTAAATAAACCCCATTGTGTACTTAAAAGTGGGGTATGCCTGTATTCAATAAATGTGCCTTTTCTTTGTCCCCAGTCACCCACTCTAGATACATTTTGTAAGCCCCCTCTCTCTCATTGCACCCTGTCTCTCTCACCTCCCCCTTCTTTCTTTCAGCCCCCCTTTCTCTGTCAGTTCCCCCTCTCTCTGAGCCCCCCTCTCAGTCCCTCTCTCTCTCTCAGCCAACCTCTCTGTCAGTCCCCCCCATCTCTCAACCACCCTCTCAGTCCCTTCCCCCTCTCTCTCTCAGCCACCCTCTCTGTCAGACCCCCTCTCTGTCAGCTCCCCTCTCTCTCTCAGCCACCCTCTCTCTCTCAGCCCCCCTCTCTCTCAGCCATCCATCTCTCTCTGAGCTCCCCTCTCTCTCAACCTCCCTCTCTCAGCCCCCCCTCTCTAAACCACCCTCTGCCAGCCCCCCCCCCCGCTGTCTGACACCCCCTCTCTCAGGCTCCCTCTCTCTATCATTCGCCCCACTCTTTCTCAGCACCTCCCTCTCTCTCAGTCCTACTTCTCTCTCTCTCTCTCTCAGCCCCCCTACCTGTTTCAAGCAGGAAGACTGCACATACTGACCTCAACCACCATGACCATTTCAAATCACGTTGGTGACCATGCCACCCCCTTAAAATTAGCTTTTGCAGGTTGGAATGTCTGATAGTTGGATGGGCTGGCAGGGTAATGTGCATACCTTCTTGAAAACATCACAGCATATCATCTTAGTACTCCTCTCAAGGGCCCTTGGCCCTGATACAAGCAGTGGGGTAACTCTTAGGCCGCGTACACACGCGCGGACTGTTGGCCCAACTTTGTCCGTCCAACAGTTTGAGCGAACAGTCCGCTCAAACTTAGCATGGACGGACATGGCCACACACGACGGACGAACAGTTTGCTGAAACCGTGCGCGATGACGTGAACGGCACGTACGACGGGACGAAAAATACGACGTCCTATACTCTGCAATGCAACCTTCCGACGTGGAAATCCTTTCTGAGCATGCGCGAGACTTAGTTGGCCGAACAAGCCTACACACGAGCGAACAGTCCGCTGAAACCTTGTTTCAGCGGACAGTTTTTCGGAATTTCCGTAAGACCTTGTTCGGCCAACTGTCCGCTGAAACTGTCCGCTGAAGCCCCACACACGAGCGGACTGTCCGCCCAAACACTGTTCAGCGGACAAGGTTGGGCGAACAGTCCGCGCGTGTGTACGCGGCCTTAGCCCTTATACACACGGTCGGAAATTCCGATGGAAAATGTCCAACTGGACCTTGTTGTCGGATAATCCGACTGTGTGTGGGCTCCATCTGACTTTTTCCATCGGAATGTCCGACCAACAAAGTTTGAGAGCTGGATATAAAATTTTCTGACAACATGATCCAATCGGACTTTGTCCGATCGTTTGTAGAGAATTCCGATCGGACAAAGTGCCAAGCATGCTCAGATCAAATTACGAGACCAAAGCTATTGGCTACTAGCCTGAATGTAGTCCCATCATAACGAACGAACATCATCACATTTAGAACGATCGGATTTTCCGACAACTTTGTCCGACCGTGTGTATGCAACACCAGTTTAGGACAAAATCCGTCGGAAAAAATCAGACGGATTTTGTTGTCGGAATGTCTGACCGTGTGTACAAGGGCTTAGGAGGAGTAATGCAGATATCAAAATCCCTTGATAGGAATTTGGAGGAGTGGGTGTTCCTAGGCAGACATCCTGCAGATCTACTGATCAAGTTCTGTACAACCGCCCTATATCCGACAGATATACCATTTGGCATACAGAGATGCCCGGTATAAATGCACACACATCTCATTTTCAGTGTAGGAAAGAGTAATTATCAATGACTGATATAAATGCCTCATTTACAAAAAACACAGTTTAACCAATTCCCAACCGGCGCACGCCGATGTACATCAGCAGAATGGCACGGGCAGGCATATTGGCATACATATTGGCATTTCTATATGCCGCCCTGCCATCGCGGTCGGGAACCCTGTGAGTGCGGTCACGGGTCCCACGGACTCGTTCGCGGCGAGGATACCCGCGATCGTCTCACGTGGAGGCTGAACGGGGAGATGCCGTTGTTAACAGCATCTCCCTGTTCTGCCTAGCAACAAGTGACACTGATCTCTGCTCCATGTGATTGGAGCAGAGATCAGTGTTCACTAACACAAAGCCCAGCCCCCACAGTTAGTAACACGCCCCTAGGAACACTTAGCCCCTACACTGCCAACCCCTGGTTAACCCCTTCACTGCCAGTGTCATTTATACAGGAATCAGCGCATTTGTATAGCACTGATTGCTGTATAGATGACAATGGTCCCAAAAATGTGTCAAAAATGTCCGATGTGTCTGCCATAATGTCGCAGTCATAATAAAAAAAATCGCTGATCGCTGCCATTACTAGTAAAAAAAAAAATTATTAACTATCCCCTATTTTGTAAACGCTATAACTTTTGCGCAAACCAATCAATATTCCCCTATTGCGATTTTTTTACCAAAAATATGTAGAAGAATACGTTTCGGCCTAAACTGAGGGAAAAAAACTGTTTTTGTATATATTTTTGGGGGATATTTATTATAACAAAAAGTAAAAAATAATGTTTTTTTTTTCAAAATTGTTGCTCTATTTTTGTTTATAGCGCAAAAAATAAAAACAGCATGGGTGATCAAATATCACCAAAAGAAAGCTCTATTTGTGGGAAAAAGAGAACACCAATTTTGTTTGGGAGCCACGTCGCATGACCGCGCAATTGTCAGTTAAAGCGACGCAGTGCCGAATCGCAAAAAGTGGTCTGGTCTTCAGCCAGCAAAATGGTCCGGTCTAAAAGTGGTTAAAATGTCTACAGATTAGGCTGAAACATGTGGTAAGCATTTTGCCTTTTAGTTTGTCCAGTTTGCAAACATCTACCTACCTGCCCTGCTACAACATAACTGCAATTTACCTCCCCTACACTGCCTTGCTAATGAAAGTGATTTATTAAGCAAGACATTCAGCAAGGGATTTTTTTCAGGTTTGTGTCTGTTTGCATACCTTGACCTACAACCTTAAGTGGTCAATTATATAATTTTGAAAAGGTCTGCAATAACATTTCTAATGAACTTGCAACAGGTTTTAACATAAAACACAATCACCTAAGAAATTATCAATTAATTATAATTATTATTATGATTCAGGATTTGTATAGTGCCAAGGCAGCAATTTACTAAGCAATGGCAGACAGTAAAGTAACAATGCAATTCAAGGCAAGATAGTTAGGAGGGCCTTGCTAATGAGAGCTTAAAATTTAGAAGGGAGGGGTAAGGCTTCATTCACAAGGCATTGTATCTGTGGCCAGTGGTGACTGTTGGTAAGATTCATTATGCAAGCAGGTTAAAATGCTAGAGAGCTGCTCCCCCGGCTGGGAGGAAATGGTAACTGTATTTCCCGGTTCTCTTGCTTTGGTGCATTTCTGCCCCCTCCCTGTGCACATAAATTCAGGAGGAAGGCTCTGCCTAGACAAGTTCCAGCCTCATGGGAACCAGGGAAGGCTGACAGTTAAGATGAAACCCAATACTCTAGCAACCACCCACCCAGAGAGGCTCTTCTCCTCTCTGCCTTCAGCTACCTTCTATACTGACTGTCATCAGTGAAAATCGCATGCCTGAGGAACTTGCCAACATGCCTGGGGCAGCTGAGACCTGTAGTCCTCCCTGAAGAACACCAGCTCTGGAGATCTGCTACTGTGGACTGTGCTGTGTATGGACTCTTAGGGATTTGTTTCAGGAAAAGACTGTATTTTGTTTTGGAACTGTTAAGCCCCATACACACACACACATCAGATTTTCTGCAGATTTTTTCCTTCAGATTTGCCAAAACCATATAATATGAGGTAAAACCTTAGGAGTTTCAATTTGTATGCAATCAGGCAGGCCCTTCTACTACATGGTTTTGGTAAATATGAAGGAAAAAAATCAGCAGAAAATTTGATAGTGTGCATGGGGCTTTAGGCTGAGAGTTTTCAGTAAAGCCTTGTCATGCCTAGCGTGAAGTTACTTAAAGGGGTGCATGGTGGTAATGTTTTATGGAAGAACAGGGCATGTAATTCACACATGGGGTGAGGTGGTCTCATTCCCTTGCTAGTGGAAACAAGAGAAGGATCCCATGACAACCTGACAGTGAGAGAGCAGTACCTGCAGTGGTGAGGGGTCTCATGCATAGTAAAGAAAGTGGGCGGTGCCCCAGCAATCGGGACCAGACACACGAAGCAGATATCATAGGGACATAGCTGCATGGTACGGAAGAGAAAAAAGTCAATTATGGGTGCACATACCCGTTCTGTCACTGGGAGAAAGGTGGCAGAGTCAAACTGGACTGGTGGAACGCTCTGTGGTGTCTCCTTCAAAATATGACATCCTGAACAGGTGTATGTATTGTGGGATCTGGAGGCATCTGTATGACAGTTTCAGGTCATGGTACAGAGACACTGGAGTGTAAGGCTCATTTCTAAGTTGGGGTACTGCCATAATGATGTCACATGAATGTGGCCCTTCCTTTTACTAACCTGACAGCTTATTATTCTAAATAGAAACCTTAATTTTGTTTGCAAATATTAAAGATTCTAACTACCAGCAAGAATGAGTCCATACATTTAAAGAGCACCTGTTATTTCAGATCCATCATGGCAGCGCCTGTTGGTGGGCATCCACTCACCTGCTGCCACCATGTCCCTCACCTTGTTGTGTCACTGTCACATCATCAGCTGTCCCATTAAAGTGAATGGGACTGTTGGTGAGTCAACAGCAGGCCAGAGGAGGAGCCACTCCGGGACAGAGAAGAGTTGATTTAAATTAAGTCTTTTTACTAATGATTTAAATCGTGATTTAAAGCAACTTAATTTAAATCAAATCCACTCTGTACAAAAGGTAATAGCGGTGTGGGCATGGGTGATGGAGAAAGGAAAGCATGCCATACACCGATAGTTCTTTCAACTCAGCCTGCTATACAGTGTTAGGCCGCGTACACACGCGGGGACTGTTCGGCCAACTTTGTCCGCTGAACAGTGTTTCGGCGGACAGTCCACCCGTGTGTGGGCTTTCAGCGGACAGTTTCAGCGAACAGTCCGCTGAACAAGGTTTTTCGGAAATTCCGAAAAACTGTCCGCTGAAACTTTGTTTCAGCGAACAGTCCCCTCGTGTGTAGGCTTGTTCGTCAAACTAAGTTCCGCGCATGCTCAGAAAGGATTTACACGCCGAAAGTTATAATGCAGTGTATAGGACGTCGTATTTTTCATCCCGTCGTACGTGCCGTTCACGTCATCGCGCACGGTTTCAGCGGACTGTTCGTTCGTCGTGTGTGGGCAAGTCCGTCCATGCTAATTTTGAGCGGACTGTCCGCTGAAACTGTTTGACGGACAAAGTTGAGCGAACAGTCCCCGCGTGTGTACGCGGCCTAAGTGTACGAATCTCCCTCTATGCATATTGTAATGTTTTACCTTAATTTTTTTCTTTTTTTCCCTTTTATATTTATAATCTTTATTTTATCAATTTTCACATTTTTAAATAGCATACAAAAAAGATTGAAAGAACAGTTACAGATACATCAACATACTGACTATTGTATTTTGACAGCCAGCTTTCAAAAAACCCAAAGAGCGGCTGCATCTGATCAGATGCAGCTACTTTTTGGCCACCAATTTTCCACCTGGCCCTTTTAATTTTTCAATTGAGGGATGTTGGGAGTGAATTTTGTCTGATTCATGAATTCCTATAGTGTATGCCTAGCTTAAAAGTTCAGTTTTTAGGTAGAGATGAGATTGGCTTCCCTAAAAAGATTTGTTTTCAGGGATCACCTAAGGACTGAAGAGAGCTAACTGAAGAGATTGGGGTAGAAAACTGATAAAACTCCCCTGGTTTTTACGAGTATAATATGTTAACTTTATTTGCTTTATTGTGTCCTCTAAGAGTATTAATTTCTAGAAAAGAAGGGGTACAGTATATATTTTTTTAATACTCTCTTTAATTTGTATTTTATCTCACTTTAAACACAAAGAAATTAAAAGGATATCCAGTGGCATTCCTAGTGAATAGTTAAATGGTTCAATATATGTGAAATTCTAGATTGCGTTCTTTACATCAAGGGCTGATGAAAACCTGATGGAAAGAGGCATGTGAACTAAAAACCAGTGGTGAACTACAGAGGTGATTCAGGATTAGTCACAAACAAAGCCATAAGGAAGCGCGCAGTACGTACAAAAATAGGCAGGAGCCTGGAGAACATTTCTGAATGGAATTACTCTAGCCAAAATGAAAGGGATCAATTTCCTTGAAAAACAGGAGCCAATCTGTGACCTTTCTCCCCAGGTATTTTACACACAGTCCTCCAAAAACATCCATTTGCACATTACAGTAACTGGTTCAAGGAGCCAGCAAAAAACTACAAAGACAAGGAACTCTAGTGAAGGAAAACCTTCAGGGAATAGAGGCATTCCATGACTCATGTTCTGAAAATCCCCAGCAATACTCAATAGACAAAAGCAATAAAGGGCCGCCACCACAAATGGATGAATATGCTGGAAAACTGGCCATAGGCACATAGTGCAAGACAAGTCAAGATGAAATTATTAGGGCATTCACTAAATTGATGTGCATTTAATGTCCTAGGCTTTATTTTTAATGATAATGCTAAGATGACCTCAAATAACAATCATTTTTCATTTTTATGTTATCAGGTTTTCATTTTAGTACACATATTATTTGATAGTAGAGTAAATTAAACTTTTGTCCCAATGGGGTCGATTTACTAAACCCGGAGCACTCAGAATCTGGTGCAGCTGTGCATGGTAGCCAAATCAGCTTCTAAAGTTAGTTTGTTCAATTAAGCTTTGGCAATAAAACCTGGACGCTGATTGGTTTCTATGCATGAGTTGCACCAGATTTTTTGCACTTTCCAGTTTTAATAAATAAACCCCACTGTGTACTATACAAAAAATTATAACTTTGTCAAAACGTTTTTGATTTAAATACTTTAGAACCTCTGCTGGGGTTTTTTTTATTTTTATTTTTTTTAAGCTGCAGTCAGACTTTTCCTTCTTTTTTCTGATAACTGGTAAAACGGGTACAGGAAGTGAGGTGATTTTTCTCCAGAGGGGATACAGATAGCAAAATAAAATTTTCTGTCAGGTTTTCATTGCTATCTGAGTCTATTTTCAAGATTCCCTGTGACCTCCTGTTCTGTGGAATCACTATTAAAATAAGGAGGAATGCCCTCAAAAGTGAAAAAGACAACTATAAACCCCTGAAGTCCAAAATAAGTGTAGGATGCTGGATCTGTTGTGATTGTTGTCTTGGTGCTGGAGAAAATGAAATTGTTTTCTTAGACAGCTTTCCATAGAGTAAGGTATTTTTATGGCCTGGAAAAAGATTTTATTAAAAGTCCCATCCAGTCACACTGAACGCATTTTGAGGGTTCAAAGAGCTCCCCCTTCATCAGGCCTTGGCAAATGTTGAAGACAAAGCCTATACTAGAGTGATGTATATAGATTAATCCCAGACAATAGTATGGCAGTGTGAGAACCTGGATTTGAATCCAGAACCTCTGCTGTGTCATGCAATGTCTCATCTTGCTGCGCTATCTGGAATGCTAGACAGTTCCTGACACAATTCCTTGAATGAGGGCTGTGACCTGATGCTAATGTGCAATAAAATCCATCAGGAGCTCTGGTGAACACCGATTAGTATTTAGACTCTGCACTTCAGGTGAGCCCACATCATTCACCAGGGTGACTGCTTGTGTACCTATCCTGCTGGTTGGTGGTAGTTCCACTACTGCTATAAAAACTGGTCTTTGAGCCTGACCCCTGATCATGACAGGTAGGGTAATTGTCCGGCATTACTCTACATACATCAGTCCAGTATACAACAATAAAACCTTAACGTCGACACATTCTATTGGAGGGGGAGAGGAGTATTTTTGTCAACTGTGTTCCCTGATGGAGAGATTTCTCTAATCTTCCAAGTGGGGATTTGGTTGGCAATAAAAACTTGACAGAGCTTCTAACCCTTTCCATCTTTATCCAAAATAAAAATAAAATTTTTTTTGACTGGTACTGCCCTACCATGTACAAAGTTAAATCAATAAAAGCCAAATAAAAAACACAGCTGAACTTGTAACAAGCAGAAGGAAGTGGACAAGGCAGCCCTGCAGTACAGAATCCAGCACATCATGGGACATAGTTCATTACAGGTAAGTAATGTAACTAAAACTGTGAGAAAAGGATGTTTTTAGCCAAACGTCAGCTGTGATTGGCCAGTATTATTACGTACAATGCTACTCTCTTTTTTTTCATTATACAAATGTCAATCAACACAGTCAAAAGCTGGATCCCCTCCCTATATATATATATATAAAAAAAGAGGATCCTAACCAAAGAGGAATGCATTTCTAAATGAAATTACACTATGGATTAGGATATATCTCAGTAAAGGACACTATGAAAAGTTTTGTAATATATGGGGCTCCAGTGCCTTGCCCTTGGTAAGGACCCATACAGGACCTATTGAGGAAGTTACGACAGTACAGGAACATTAACATCTATTTTTCTACTTTATTATGCTATAAATCAATCTAAGGAGATTGATTTATCTTTCCTCCTTGATAATTTACAACGGACTTTGTATTGCGTCATTTTTACACTTAATCTTTAAAACGAATGAATAAATAAATATTAGATTTAAAAATACATCTAATGATATATAAATGATAGAGAGCTGCATCTTTTATATTACAAAAAGGAATACTTTCAATCAAAAATATATAAATAAATGCTTAACAACACAAAAATCAGTATTGGGGTCTGTTTACACTCTTGTAAAGTTTATAAAAGCTAACTCAGCTTGCTGTCAACATTTGCGTAAACTCTCACTCTTTTAAAGAACGCAGTTTCAGCTTTTTGAACATCTGGAAAGTTAGGTCAGATTTCATAATAGAATACAAAAAAAGGAAGTCATGGGGCCTTGTGCAGACCGCATCTGCTGGAGAGGTTATGCAAGGCTACTCAATTGCAACAATTAACAAGGATGATTCCCGTCACACATGTAAATAAATATTCTGAACTGGCTCATAACTACAGCTTGGCTTCCAAAATAGCGACCATTAGATATAAATAAACAGTACATTTATGGATCTGGACGGTTGCTATAAATGTCTGACCAAAAATGTTACAACCACCATTGTGTACAATGCTTATAGCCAAACTGACTGAAGAAGGAAATGTCAATGTTATCTACTGGTAGGAAGAGCATTTCTAAATCATTATTCTGAAAATGTTTAACAAGTCATATAACCATTCAGGCATTTCATATGGAGGATTAGCCATAGGATTGCAGTAAATTTACTAAATAAACCATTTTTTTCCAGCGAGAAAATACTTGGATGAAACTTGTTAACTTTTTATTGAATTCTCATTATTAACAAAAATATTTATAATTTTATCGTATTATAATTATAGTTTTATCTCCTGTACTTTGTTTTAGGTGAAATGGCATGTAAAGATTTTACCTTGAGTTTTCCTAGAGTTTTTGGCATACACTCTTTTGATTCCTAAATTAAAGGCATTCTATACTTTCAAATGTTTTTGTTGTTTTAACTCAATATTGGTGTAGTTATATTCCTTGTGCCATTTGTTTGCCTTACCTTGTAATGATGGGCTCACATATTGTGGCTAAAGATTGTAATATCATGGCTAATCGTTTCCCCTATGACCATGTATTTATATACCTTGCTTGTCCCTATTCCCTATACCCCAGGACAGGCAACTTTTTCCTGGGTCATGCAGTATTCAGTGCATGTGTTGCCATCTGCTCTGTGTGGTATCAAAAATTCGGGAGTGATAATGTAATAAAAAAATCCTACAATTTGTGGCTGTGTCAGCTCTAATTACTGCACAAGAACCAGTGCCAGACTGGAAGACCCAGGGATTGTGGGATGTGTAGTTTTCTTCACAGGAAGTGTCAGACAGAGGCCATGAATTGACCTGTGCAGTGCCATGCCATATGTCTCATGTTTAAACACAAACAGAAATTTTGTTCACAGGAATGTGAAGATTTACTCTACTATAAGCTGTGCATACAGATCAACAAATGGGAACATGAAACTACATGATCAACCTCCATCTTATGCAGGTGAAAAACACAAGGTGTCAGTAGGAAAATGTATAATGCAATTAAAGGATAGGACTGGCAGACTTGGGTGTTGTGTTAACACATTTTAAAGTTGCTTATACATTCGGATTTCAGATAATTTGCTGTAAGGGTCTTACCTTATATGCACACAGATCATAGGTGTGTGCAGCCTATTGCATTAGGGTATGCACCCTAAAGCTCAAATACACATGCCTTTCTCTGCCGCCCCCCTGGGATAAGACAGTGATTATTGGTAGCAGGTTTATTGGCTATACCAGTTTAGCAATAATCGTATGTAAAATCTGGCAAGCTGGATCATTCAATCAACTTGGTACATTCAGCCTGCCCATACATGGTTTGAATCTCAGCTGGTTTCTGCTGAACTGGCCGAGATTTGAACCATCTATGGCTGGCCTTAGTGACTGGCTGTCATCAGATGCCAAGTATAATTGTCAGAGTTAAAGGAGACAGAAACATTAAGCAGATGCCAAGTATATTGGTTAGAATTAAAGGAGATGGAAACATTGAGGTTTATGCCTACCTAACCCCCTAATCATATTAATTGACATTAAAACCAATTTAATACACTCATTATAATGGTGCTGGGGTTTCTTCATCCCATCATGGTTGGACGCGTGGACACCAATAGCATTTTAGTGAATAGAAATCTCATTCCTAGAAGAGGAGGTATGAAGAGTGTTGAAAGGTAAAGACTACACCAAGTAGTTCTGAGTAGTTTTCTGAAGTTGAGTGAGAATTTTGAGCTGAATTTCCAGCATGCATACTGCAACCACCATTCTTCTCAACAGTGTTTGTGACCAGTCCCCAGGTTTCTTTGAAGGACTGATTCCCCTTTAATGTACAACCCTCAGAGTGTTCTCAGCTTGCTCACATTCCCTGCATTAGAATACCCAGAAGATGTACTGGTCTCAGGCCACTAATAGATTAAAAGCCAAGCAGTTTGGTAGACCTCTTTCTCAGAAGTCATTGCCTCTCCTTACAATCAACCACTGATCATAGCTGTCATAATGATGACATCAAGACATTGTACTGACTGGAGCAAAATCTGATTTAAACGGTTTGAATTTACTAACAGATAACTCGGTAATTGTGCACAGTAAAGAATAAGTGAGCCAGTTACTGTACTCTGTCCTGTGAGCAGCCCCCATGAATTCCAAATTAGATTTAGAGCAAGGTCAGTGTGCATCCCACTAGGGTATATAAAAATAATCATTGAAAAAGCTACCTTTATTATGTTCAAGAGTCTGTTCTGCAGATATAAATAATACTGATTAACAAGTAGTTTTGCTTTAATTGTATGCCACTGGATCAGAAGCTCTAAAAGACTTCCATCATTCTGTATTTTTCTGAAATGATCAAATGAACATGTTAAGATCACTTTAATGGAAAACTAAAGATCAGAGAGCTGATCATGTCGGGAAGATCAAAAAGATGTGAAACCGAGTTATTTGGGGTAAAATATATATCCTGCCATTATCTTTTGCCTGTTTAATCAACAATTTACCTGCATACCTTTTTAAGTTTAATTTGGAAATCCATTTAAAATAGTCATTGTTTACATTAGAAGGACATGAGAATGTGAGATATACCTCTACTGTCGAGAATGTTGTGAACAATTGCAGCTGGTGGTGGAATGTGCCCTAAACCAGGGTGTTTACTTTGTCTGTAAAATAATCAACTGATTTCATTTTATGAAGATAGGTATGTATGAAGAAAAAAAATGTAGATTGATTTTATATTTAGTTTTTGTATCATCTTTTTTGGCAATTAGGGATTTTTAATTTGCAGACAAGCTTTCCAGTAACTCGCATTTAAGCACAGCTTCAGACAAAATGTATGTTTGGGATAATTTATCAACTTAATTAATTGTACCATATAATAAAAAAAATAAAAAAATTACTCCCTGCCCCACTGATAATTACAATCTATTTTTTATAATCACAGGTCTGATTTGCTATGGAACCAAGAAACCAATATAAATTAGGCTGGAAACCTTAATGGCAAGAGAAAACAACTTCATTCTGACAGGGCCAGGCATTTGCCCTGAGTGGCATATTGTACATTTTTTGCACTGTGCAGACTTAAGCAGTCAAACTGAAAGCTTGATCCTGCAGATTATACCAGGGGATCATGGCTCTCCCTGTGTAACCAACAGCACTCCACTGCTCCACTGCTCCACTGTACACAGAACACAGCACCTCACTGTCATGGGGCTTTGATGATTACATAGGAAGAGCTGCATTCTTCCTGTGTAATCTGGATGACTGAACTATTAGTTTGACACTGCACGCGATTGAGTGACGTACCGCGTGTGGAGGGGTCGACGACATCACGCTGGGAATTTAATGGAACACTATCTTGGAGTAGTAATAACATGCTGTATATCTTAATGGGAAACACATGTTATCTCTGAAGTGCACAATATTTTTGCACAAGTTATGTTAGTGTTATTTAAAACATTTTTAACATATCAAGGTGGGAACACAGTGGGCACTATTAATATAATTGGAGGTGGACTAAATTCCCAGGAATTGGTAAAGGAAAGACCAATTCGGACTAACAGACCCCTTGTTAAAGGAAAAGGTGCATATGATTGGTGCTGACAGGATTGCTGGATGTATGGTGTTAAGGAGCACACAAGTTGCATGTGAAGGAGCAACAACACGGTGGAGACTAACCAAAGTGAAGAATTGTGTTGTGTATATGAAATAAAGACATGGACATTTATATATAGTGGATTTAATACGTTTATTATAAAAAATGGATTAATATTCACAGCACAAATTTATATTCTACAGAGGGGGAATTACTGTATGATTTATAGATCATGGTATTTGTGTATTTTTTTGTATTTTTAAACACATTTCAATGTCACACATTATAGAGTGGACTACAGTACAGATATTGCACAGCACTGTTGGTATAGGTTTTGGGTCCTGCACTGCACTCATTTATGAATTAACTATCAACCCTCGGTGTACCCTAATTCATTTTTATCAGCTTTTTCATTCCTTTATTCAATTATTTTTTTATATTTGTAGTGCCCAAAAAAACAAAACAGCTTTCTACCAGAAACATAGATATATTGACTTTATGAAAGGAAAGGAGGACGATGACAAAATAAAATTTGTAATTAAAGCAGAACTCCAGACAATTTTTTTTCCTCATGTACTAGTTGCTGATTTCCTACCATCACCAACTTTGCCATCCATTTTTTTCTGAGCTCTTCTTCTTCTGAACTTGCTGAAAAAACATTATTGCCCGCTGACTTCCTGTTTGTAAGACCGCTGCCTTCTATTCCTCTCCTAAGCTCCTAAGCTCAGCCAGCTGTCTGACACGCCCCCTTGTAGTCCTCTGAAAACGAGCAGGGAGGAAGCAGACATGTTGCAGACAGAAGGGGTCTCACAGCCCCCGGTCTGCGCCGTGGTTCCTGACATGGTGGTCCCTGACAAGCAGCACTGGTGATCCCTGACATTCAGCACTGGTGGTCCCTGACATGGTGGTCACTGACAAGCAGCACTGGTGGTCCCTGACATGGTGGTCTCTGACTGGTGGTCCCTTACAAGCGGCACTGGTGGTCCCTGACATGGTGGTCCCTGACAAGCGGCACTGGTGGTCCCTCATGTGGAGGTCTCTGACTGGTGGTCCCCAACAAGCATCATTGGTGGTCCCTGACATGGTGGTCCCTGACATTTGGCACTGGTGGACACTGATAAGCTGCACTGGTTTGCATTTATATTAAATGCATTAAATCTATTAATTTAAATGTATTTATTAAATGCATTCAATTAATATTATATTAATATGGATTTATATTAAAATGCTTTGAATTTATAAGGCTGTAACCTATCATACTGTGGCTTGTTGGCTGCAGAATGAGGGGTGTGATTTATGTTGAAGTGGGCGAGTTCACATTTACATGTACAAGCCTAGTGTACCTCCCACATTCATTCCCATCTCAAGTATTCATGGAAAATGTAGTCTGATTACAGTTGGAGAGAGAGAGAGGAGGATATGATGCAATCCCCGCTCTAAGAGATCCTCCCTGCCAGAATACATGATGCATTTTTTGAATCACAGAGCTGACTTCCTGAAAATTCAATCAGTCACATTTCTTAAACGTATGATAAATGTATGAACTGTTTAGTGTTTTGTGTGGGGGGTATACTAATGTTTTTTTTTTTAATTCTGGAGTTCTGCTTTAACTCTAAGGCCGCGTACACACGGGCGGACTGTTCGCTCAACTTTGTCCGCTGAACAGTGTTTCAGCGGACAGTCCGCTCGTGTGTGGGGCTTCAGCGGACAGTTTCAGCGGACAGTTTGACGAACAAAGTTTTTCGGAAATTCCGAAAAACTGTCCGCTGAAACTTGGTTTGAGCGGACAGTCCGCCCGTGTGTAGGCCACTTTCGAAATGAGCAAACTGTTCCCGCTCGGAGGAAAATCTGATCATTTCGAGCGTGTCTCCAGGTAGGCGGGGCCCGCGAAGGAGACGTCGCGGGCCCCGCCGCCTGGTATGGACTTAAAGGGGAACCCCAACGCCGAAAAAATCGGCGTGGGGGTCCCCCCAAAGTCCACAACAGACCCTTGTCCAAGCACGCTACCCGGCCGGCCAGGAAAGGGGGGCGAGCGAGCGCTCCCCCTCCCGAGCCGTACCAGGCCGCGTGCCCTCAACATGGGGGGTGCCTTGGGGAAGGGGGGGCCGCGCGGCCCCCCCACCCCAAAGCACCTTGTCCCCATGTTGATGAGGACATGGGCCTCTTCCCGACAACCCTGGCCGTTGGTTGTCGGGGTCTGCGGGCGGGGGGCTTATCGGAATCCGGGAGCCCCCTTTAATAAGGGGGCCCCCGGATACCGGCCCCCCACCCTATGTGAATGAGTATGGGGTACAATGTACCCCTACCCATTCACCTGTAAAATAAAAGTACCCCAAAAAAAACACAACACACGAGATAAAATACTTTATTGCACAGCTCCGGGGGTCTTCCGTCTTCGGGGGTCTTCTCGCCAGACTCTTCCGCTATCTTCTTGTAGCTCTTTTGCTAGCGGAGGAGTCCGGCTTTCTTCCTCCCCGCCGCCGGCCTCTTCTCCCGACTTCGGGGGTCTTGTCCCCCTCTTCGGTTCTTCTGCCGGGCCACCGCGCCTTCTTATAGCTCTTTTGCCGGCGGTGGCCCGGTCTTCTGTCGCCGCCGCCTTCCGTTCTTCTGCCGGGCCACCGCGCCTTCTTATAGCTCTTTTAGAGGCGGTGGCCCGGTCTTCTGTCGCCGCTGTCGCCTTCCGGTCGCCTTCCGTTCTTCTTCTTGTTCTTCTTCTTCTTCTCCAGGAGATGTTGACACATCGCTCTCTCCGGCCGGAATGCCAGAGCCGCGCTGTGCGGCCACTTATATTGTGACAATGGGGCGGTGTCACATGGTATATGTCACATGGGTTGGTCACATGGTGACCCCGCCCCCTTACTATGTCATAGTCCCCATGTGACATCAACCCATGTGACCAACCCATGTGACATATACCATGTGACACCGCCCCATTGTCACTATATAAGTGGCCGCACAGCGCGGCTCTGGCATTCCGGCCGGAGAGAGCGACGTGTCAACATCTCCTGGAGAAGAAGAAGAAGAAGAACAAGAAGAAGAACGGAAGGCGACCGGAAGGCGACAGCGGCGACAGAAGACCGGGCCACCGCCTCTAAAAGAGCTATAAGAAGGCGCGGTGGCCCGGCAGAAGAACGGAAGGCGGCGGCGACAGAAGACCGGGCCACCGCCTGCAAAAGAGCTATAAGAAGGAGCGGTGGCCCGGCAGAAGAACCGAAGAGGGGGACAAGACCCCCGAAGTCGGGAGAAGAGGCCGGCGGCGGGGAGGAAGAAAGCCGGACTCCTCCGCTAGCAAAAGAGCTACAAGAAGATAGCGGAGGAGTCCGGCGAGAAGACCCCCGAAGACGGAAGACCCCCGGAGCTGTGCAATAAAATATTTTATCTCGTGTGCTGTGTTTTTTTTTTGGGTACTTTTATTTTACAGGTGAATGGGTAGGGGTACATTGTACCCCATACTCATTCACATAGGGTGGGGGGCCGGTATCCGGGGGCCCCCTTATTAAAGGGGGCTCCCGGATTCCGATAAGCCCCCCGCCCGCAGACCCCGACAACCAACGGCCAGGGTTGTCGGGAAGAGGCCCTTGTCCTCATCAACATGGGGACAAGGTGCTTTGGGGTGGGGGGGCCGCGCGGCCCCCCCTTCCCCAAGGCACCCCCCATGTTGAGGGCACGCGGCCTGGTACGGCTCGGGAGGGGGGGCGCGCTCGCTCGCCCCCCTTTCCTGGCCGGCCAGGTAGCGTGCTCGGACAAGGGTCTGTTGTGGACTTTGGGGGGACCCCCACGCCGATTTTTTTCGGCGTTGGGGTTCCCCTTTAAGTACATTCCAGGCGGCGGAGCCCGCGACGTCTCCGTCGCGGGCCCCGCCTACCTGCACACGCGCTCGAAATGAGCGGACTGTTGCCTCGTGTGTGGGCGAGTTCGTTCATTTCAAAAGTTGCGCGGACTTAGTACGACGAACAAAGTTTGCCGTATTTGTCCGCTCAAAAAGTGCCGTGTGTGGGCGTGTTCGTTCATTCAAAAGTTTGAGCGGACTGTTTGACGAACTTAGTTTCGGCAGACAGTCCCCGCGTGTGTACGCGGCCTAACTAGTTTTAAACCCTAAAACATGTACAACCCCAATTCCAAAAAAGTTGGGATGCAAAATCGACATAAAAAACAGAATGCAATGCTTTGCAAATCCCATAAACCCGTATTTTATTCTCAATGGAAAAATAGAAACCATTTGAAATATTTAAACTGAGAAAATCTACCATTTTAAGAATAAAACAAGGTCATTTTGAAATGAATAGCAGCAAGGCATCTCAAAACACATTGGGACAAAAAGCTGGTAGCTAACCAGGAAGAGCTGGCAGACCATTTGCTACCAATTAGGTTAATTGGTAACAGGTGAGTAACATGATTGGGTATATAAAGAGCATCTTAAAGAGTCAGAGTGTCTCAGAAGTAAAGATGGGCAGAAGTTTGCCAATCTGCATCTAAAAATTGTCAAACAATTTCAGAATAAATATAAATATTTAAAGTGATCGTAATGTCTTGTTTTTTTTTCTATAAAAAAACACAAATACTTACCTGCTCTGTTGCAGTGGATTTGCACAAAGCAGCTTGGATCCTCCTCTACTTGGGTCCCTCTTCCATGTGTCTCTGTTCCTCCCCACAGCAAGCAGCTTGCTATGGGGGCACCCGAGCCAAGTCACAGGCAGCTTCCTGTGTCATTTCTTTTTTTTTTTTTCAAATTCTAATTTTATTTTTAATTATTATAAAGTATTACACATGATTAAACAATTTCAAACATATATATTACTTACATACATAATAATCACATTTATTATTTTATTTCCTCTTTTCCCCCCTCCCATACATATCTTGGATATTTTAACATATAAAAAAGAAAGAAAAAGAAATAAATAAAAAAAAAAAAGGGAAAAAATACACATCCAACCCCCCCCCCCCCCCATTTTTCTCTCCCTTCCCTCTCTCCTCTCTCCTCCCCTCTGCAAAATCTTTCCTTCCATTTCTTCCCTCCTTCTTCCTCAATTTTTTACCAATTTCCTATGCTGTCTCCAGGGAGTCCAAACCAGGAGGCACCTTTCATACGTATCTAATTCTTGTGCTAAAAGTATCTCCATTCTCTCTATGTTATCCATTTCTAAGGCCCATTCGTTTATCGAAGGAGACTGAGTTGATCGCCAGTGCCACGGTATCAAAGTTCTTGCTGCCGTCAACCAGTACCCGAGAAGATTCTTTTTAATGTTTTTATATGTTCTTGGTAACATAGAGAGAAGGGTGATTTGTGGTGTGTTTGGGATTACCTCCCCAGTAACTATTGTGTATAATTGCATAATCTTTTCCCAAAAACCAAAAATTAGGGGACATTCCCACCAAATATGAAGCAATGAGCCCTTGTCTGTATGGCACCGCCAACATATATCTGATTTTCTGGGTATATACGATGGAGTGTCACTGGGCTCCAGTACCATCTTGAGAGCAACTTGTAGTTCGTCTCTTGTGCTTTAATTGTCGGTGATAAACAGTGAGAAAAATTAAATGCCTTCTCCCATTCCCCAACCTCGATTTGAGCATTGATCTCATTAGCCCATTTATTTATATATTCCGGGAGCTCCGGGTGATTTTTAATAATAAACATCTTATATAGTACTGATATAACATGTTTTGGTTTTTGATCTTGTGTCAGGAGAGTTTCAAGTTTGTTAAATCTCTACCCAGAGACTTGGTTGAATGAAGTGTACACCAAAATGACAGTAACTGCCAAAATTCCAACGTTTGCATAAATGATGGTCGCTGTGTAGGAAATAGATTTAATAAGGACGGAATTGTCCCCTGGCATAAAATATTGCTCAGTCTATATTGGGATTCCCTATTCCATATAAGAAAACTTGTCCTATTTAATGCCGGTGGAAAAAAGGGGTTGCCAAATAGAGGTGTCATAGGTCCTTCATAGGAAGAAAGTTCCAATTTTATAGCTGTTTTACCCCATATATTCAACACATGGGATGTAAGAGAGGGCATAGTCTCTAACAACTCTCGATGTAAATTACTACCAGACAAATCTAACCATGGCAACACCTTTAAATCTAGTTGATTCAACCCTTGTTCTATTTTTACCCATTGTTTAGTTTCCGAACAATAGAACCAATCCACCAATCTAGTCAAAACAGCCGAGACGTAGTAATAATACAAGTCAGGTGCACCCGCACCTCCTTTCGTTTTTGGTAATGATAATAATTTCTTTTGTAGTCTTGGTTTTTTATGGCCCCAAATAAATTTTGTAAAAGCCGATTGTAAAGTGGAAAAAAATTATCTAGGGACACGAACTGGGATAGTTTGAAAAAAATACAAGAACCGCGGTATTATATCCATTTTTAATATATTAATCCTCCCAAACCATGAATGTTGCTTAACATCATATTTTTTTAGATCTTGTAAAGTACGTTGCAGGAGAGGAACATAATTCATTGAATATAGATGAATTGGGTCCGGGGGAATTTCATTTCAGACACAGAGCCAAGGCCCGGCCATGCCCCCCTCTCTCTCCTGATTGGCTGACTGACTTTGATTGACAGCAGTGGGAGCCAATAGCGCCAATGCTGTGTCTTAGCCAATAAGGAAGGAGAACTGAGACACTGATGGACATCACTGGAAAGATATGGGGCTGCATAGAATAGCAAAAAGATAAAAACCTTCTGACTTAACAACCCCTTTAAATATATCATCATCTACAGTACACAATATCATCAAAAGATTCTGAGAATCTGGAGAAATCTCTGTGTGCAAGGTACAGGGCCAAAACACAATATTGGATGCTCATGATAGACATCACTGCATGGGCTCAGGAATACTTCCAAAAATCACTGTCTGCTAACACAGTTCGCTAAACCATCCAAAAATTCAAGTTAAACCACTATCAGGCAAAGAAGGAGCCATATCTGTTTTTACATAGATGTTACACAGCACCCCAACTTTTCTGAATCTGGGTTGTAGTTAACATTTTAGTTAATTTACCTCAAATTAGTTTTATTGACTATCATTCCCTCCCCTTACCTTTTTTTTGTTTGTTTATTTTTGTTCTTTCATTGTTTGCAGTTTGTATGTAAACATTGTTAAATTTGTGTTTGTTTTTTTAAGTGCCAAGGTAAAAACCTTGTGGGAATGGTATGGAGGGCTGGGGCATTTTTGGTGTTAGGAGACCTTGTACAAGCCCTGGTAGCAATACTGTTTGTATCCAGTGTAATGTACTGATTACTATCAACAACTGCCTAGTTTATAGAAGTTCTCTACATTCTGCTCAGCCATCTGAAACAGGTCAAATTCAACCTGCTTATGTTGCTGTCTTGGATCTACTATAGAGTTCTTTCTAGATATTGCTACTCTTTGGCTTTTCTTGCTGTCCATCTACAGAACAGTGGCTGAGTAGATTCATGAATTAGTCAAAGTCCTGATGGGACAAGCTCCTTATTCATCTTTTTTTTGTCTATGGCAAAATATTTGAAGTATAGTTTATTGTGACGTTGCTAAAAGATTTTCCTGGGGTGTAACCTGGGCCAAATGTGAAACCAGAAGAAGGGACTAATAAGTAGAAAACAGTCAGGGCAGATGAAGCACTGGCCAAGCAAGGACATGCAAGCTCAGCATCTGAAGTCAATCCAAAATGCAATGCACCCATGAGCTAACAAACTCTATGGCAGGCAATTGTCATGACATAGGCATGCACACCACAGCCCCACTCATTCCTATGGGATGTGCGTACTCCGCAGAAGGTTGATATGAGTACAGCCATCTCATAGGAATGTACAATATATGGCTGTAGAGTGCAATGTGAAGAGAAGCCAGCTGGCGGCAAGGCCACACAGCAGACATTTTTAAAGTGTAGGGTAGGATAGTGGAGCCAACATCGCTGGACTGGGTCTAAAAGGTAAGCGTGTTACCAGGGAAGTCGCACGCCATTCCCGTGATCTCTTGTGCATCAGAAATGGATTTATAAAGCCAGCTTGGCTAACGCGAAGACTGAGAGCTATGAGATCTCAGGAGTTCTTTCGACATCTCAACCTCCTCATTAGCTGGCCCTGTGCTGCTAAATTATCATTGGACTACCTCATATCAGAAAACAGACTCATGTATTGCATATGACATAGTACTAAAAGGGAGCTCTACTGCCAGCTGTTACAATTCTGCTTAAAAAGTTAAACCGATCAAATTTCATGATCATTTTTGCCCTTGGAGATGGACAAGACACCTGAGCTTATAAGGAGTTCTGCTGTATGGGGGGCCCAGGAGAGGGAGCAAAAGACCAGTTGGACCCAACAAGTACACTGAAGGACTTCTGAGCAGAGGGATCTGAGTGAAAAGTAAATATAGAATTAAAGTATGACTAAAAGCAACACTTTTTTTTCAGTTTTGGATAGAGTGGAGAGGGATTAGGACATCTGTCAGTTTTTATTGCTGTCTGTGTCCCCATTATGAAGATTCACCCTATTTGTCTCATTTACCATTATCACTGAAAGTGAAAGTAAAGGAAAATCCCAAGTTCTGCGTTGTCCCTAGTTATATAATAGTGGGGAAATCTTCCAATAGGGACACTAGTTCTAGTGACCTGGGGTCCCCAAGGAATTCTCTTAATATGCACGGATTTTCTCTCACTTCCTGTTTGGCTATGGAACAGGAAGTGAAGGGAAATCTCCACAATGGGACACAGATGACGAAAAAAAAGTCTAACAGGAGTTATAACCCTCCCTATGCAAAATGAAAAATAAAATGCCTATAGTTCTACTTTAATACTGAGTTTGATGTGGAAGGATCTCAGCTGTCACGGTTGGTGATAGTTGGGGGTTACTAAATAGATTTTAGTTGCTGTGGGCTGCAAGGTCTGCTTTTAGCAATTTTAGCAGGCTTTAGGTTAGCCATGGGCATAATGGCAGTCAGATGTGCAGGTGTGACCTGATGGCCAAGTGATCATTTGTGGAACAGTAAAATGTTGTATTACCGTGCTGTTACGGGGTGCTAACTTTCTGTCTGTGATTATCTTCGGCCTTTGATTGTCTGTTTACACCAGTACAGTTTAGCAAAATTACAAAGGACCCCACATACACCACAAAATACTGAATGTGTTTGTTTTCACTGTATGTGGGTGTAAAATTGAATGTACTGCTACATGATTAGTGTATAGAGACATGGGAGGTCTAATTAAATCCAGACTCCTGATTTCAGGGTAGCAGTATGCAGCTCAGGCATGTTAATGAAGGCAATGCACCTGGTCGATTTAGATGTCACTTTTCTCCTATAATTTCTCATTAGTTTCAAATTTATTATATATATTTAAGTGTATGCTCATTAAACCAGAAAGACTATATATTTTATTATTTCAAAACATTCTATGTAGCAAGGCAGTTAAGTGGTTAGCACTCTTGCTATATATTGCCGGGGTCCTGGGATTGATTTCCTCCTAGTACTTTATCTGCATGTTAAGTTTCTGTGTTGTCCCAGGTTTCCATGGTTATTCTCCACTTTAGTCCTTCACTCCAGAAAACATATTGACAGGTTAACTGGCTACCATCCTACTTGGCCCTACAATTTGTGCATATGTTAAAGACATTAGACTTTTGGAGGGCAGGGATCTACGCGAATGCAAGAATACCCAAGGCATGTGCCCTGGGTCTCAGGCTTGTGACCACAATATTAATTGTTTGTTTTAATTTGTTGCTGTAACCTTTATTAGGTCATTTTTGCTGCACCAATATCCTCTCCCATCATTGTGTGCTCCAGAAACTGACAGGAAGCAGTGCAATTACTGCTTCTCTCTATGCACTGAAAGCGGAACAGCTGCCGAGTGTCAGGAATCGTGAATCAGATGGAGACAGATAATGCAGTAAAAATCACAACTTTTAATATAGTGGTAAAAATGGTACAAAAAGTAAAAGTAGTCAAAACCTAGCTAGGGTTCGGTAATCAAAGCAGGTAGTCAGTGCAAGGCAGTAAATCAGGAAGCCAGAGATCAGCATAGTCAGAGACAGCAAAGAAGATCACAAACCAGAAGGGATGTCAGCCAGGCAAGTCTTTACCAAGAACCCAGCAGAGAATATTCAGATATGTTGACCAAGGCGAAGGCATGGGAGATATGAACCAGGCAGCTTAAATAGCCAGAAGGGGCTGGCTGACAAACAGGAAATGGTCACCAGGTGAGGCACTGTGGAACGATGAGTGCTGGCAATTATCCGACGACTGAACCAGGAATGGTATATGCCCACGGAACCTACGGGAGTCAATGATTGATTGTATCTCATTCTCCTCATGGTTCTCAACCTGAACCGTGCAGGGACATGGTACCGAGGTGGGGAAACAGTTACACACCAAGGGTTTTAATAAGGAGACATGTGATACATTTGAAATATGCATGGATAGGTCTAATGCGTAAGCCACTGGTTTGAACTTACATGGAATACGGAAAGGCCCAAAAAACAGTGGTGTCAGATTCAGTGAGGGAACACGGAGTAGGAGGTTGGTAAATGACAGCCAGACCCTCTCCCCAACCTGGTAGGAAGGGGCAGGTAAGCGTCTGCGGTCAGCATGGAGTCTGTACCTATCACTGGCACATTGCAAGGACTCTTGGACCTGTACCCAAGTGGAATGAAGACCAAGAAGATGCTCCTCTAATGCAGGAATTCTTTGAGGAGCAAATGAGGCAGCATGGATGGTTGGAAACCATAATTGGCCAAAAACTGAGACAATCAGGAAGCGGTATTGACGGCCCTATTGTGAGCAAACTCCGCCAAAGGTAAGAGGTCTGACCAGATGTTATGGTGGTCAGAAATATAGTAGCGTAGAAACTGCTCCAAGACTTGATTGGCTCGTTCTGTGGCCCCATTGGACTGCGGGTGATAAGCAGAGGAGAAGGAAAGCTGAATTCACAACTGTGCACAAAAGGCTCACCAAAATCTGGAGACAAACTGACTACACCTGTCCGAGATGGTAACCTTGGGTAGCCCATGTAATCGAAAGATCTCCAGAGCAAAAATGGATGCCAGTTGTTTGGATGTGGGCAACTTCTTAAGAGGAATACAATGTGACATTTTGGAGAACCGGTCAACCAGCTTAAGAATAACTGTTGTCCTGGGAGTTGGGCAACTCCACAAAAAAAATCCATAGACAGGTGGGTCCAAGGCCTCTCTCTATTGGGTATGGGTTGTAGGAGACCCACTGGAAGGTGTTGTGGTGTCTTACCGTGAGCAAACACAAAACAATCAGCTTTGAAGGCGGCTATAGCCGCCCAGAGGCTAGGCCACCAGAATTGTTGGGAAATGGAAATGTAATTTAAGCTTGACAGAAAAATAGCTCATCACAGTCTTCTGGGGGAGGAACATTTTGCCTTAGATAAGAATGTGAGATTCTTGTGGTCAGTCAAAATGAGACCTGGCACAGTGGTACCTACGAGGAGATACCACCATTCTTTAAGGGCTAAAATAATCGCTAACAGATCTCTGTCCCTAATCTCCTAATTGCATTCCACGGGAGACAATTTCTTGGAAAAGTAGCCACAAGGATGCATAGCGCTCTCAGAGGTAGGACGTTGCGACACAAGGGCACCAACTCCAGTCTCGGATGCATCAACCTCAAGAATGAAGGGTAACTTGGGATCAGGATGTCCCAACACAGGAACTGAAACAAAGATAGCCTTGAGAGGCTCAAAGGCTTTATTGGAGTCCGGAGACCAATTCTGTGAGTTACTGGTCATATCAGTTAGGGGTTTGACCAGAGAAGAGAAGTTGAGAATAAACTTCTGATAAAAATTGGCAAAGTCAACAAAACGTAGTGGATGTAGACCTATGAGTCGAGGCCACTGTAGAACTGCAGATAGTTTCTCTGTGTCCATCGAAAAACCAGCAGTTCAAATGACATAACCCAGAAATGTAACCTGTTCATGATGGAACTCGCACTTTTCCAACTTGCAATGCAGGGTATTATCTCTCTGCCTCTGTAGCACACGGGAGACATCTGTGTGGTGGCTCTCTAGGGAATTAAAATATAAGAGAAATTTGTCAAGATAAATCACCACACATTGCTGCAACATATCTCGGAGGATATCATTGATGAATTCCTGAAAGAACTGCAGAAGCGATGCAAAGACCAAACAGCATTACGAGGTATTCGTAATGTCCTGTCCTAGTATTAAAGGCAGTTTTCCATTCGTCGCTCTCCTTGATCCTCACGAGATTGTATGCACCTCTCAGATTGAGCTTTGTAAAAAGCGTTGCTCCTTTTGAGGCGGTCAAATAATTCCGTAATCAACGGAATCAGATACATATTCTTAATCAAAGTGATAATCAAAGTGGGCAGTCAGTGCAAGCCAGTGATCAGCGTAAACAACAAACAGTATCAAGAAACAGAAAGGACGTCAGCCAGGCAAGTCTTTAACAGGAACACAGCAGAGAATCTTCAGATATGTTGACCAAGGTGAAGACATGGGAGAAATGAACCAGGCAGTTTGAATAGCCAGAAGGGGCTGGCTGACGAGCAGGAAATGGTCATCAGGTGAGGCACTGTGGAGCGATGAGTGCTGGAAATTAACCGACAGCCGAGCACTGAGAAGGAAGGGTTGAGCCTAGCCCTGACACCGAACTGACATTTTCCACTCCATAGAGAGCTATGGATGATATCATCTCTCACCGCCCACCCCGCATCACCACTGTTCTCACTCTCACAGGATGGAACCCATTCCTGAAATTGCACATGTGTCAGTTTCCTTGCACAAGTCGTATGCCGTAGCGCTGAGGAAAGGCTCTATTAAAAGGGCGCATGTGATTTGTTTCACTGCAGAAAACTAAAATGTACAAATCTGCCTTCAGCTCTTAGGTTGGTTTCACATGGGCATTCTCTATAGTCCACATCCGCCTTCTCAGTAGGGGATCTCCTCACTGAGCAGGCAGATGACAGGTTCATATCCACTCTGCAAAACAGACACAGACACAGCCCCGCTGTTTTCAATGGGGCTGTTAGATGGAAATGGACTACCTGACAATTTCCATCCGACTGTCATCCGATCCCATTGGCCGCTGACATCCACCCCTACATAGAGAGCTATGGATGGTCCGATTAGGTTCGCTTGGAAAACTGACCGGTGGACCTGGTTTCACCCATGTGAAACGAGCCTAAAAGGGACAAGCTGCATCTGGTTTTTGTGGTGGCCGGCTACAGTAGGAAGCTGCATCTGGCGACAGGCTGCAATAGTAAAAGATGTCTCTGATGACAAGTTGGTGATAATTTTCATCTGGTGGCAATACGCAACAGTGGCAAGCTGCACCTGGTGGCAGGATAGTGACAAGCTGCATCTGGTGGCAGTCCGCAACAGTGGGAAGCTGTATCTTGTTCAAAATAGTCGCAATCTGAATCTGGTGAAAGGCCACAACAGTGGGAAGCTGTATCTGGTGGCAGACCACAACAGTGACAATCTGCATCTGGTGGCAGGATAGCGGCAAGCTGCATTTGGTGGAAGGCCGCAACAGTGAGAAGCCGCATCTGGTGGCAGGCCGCAACAGTAACAATCTGCATTTGGTGGCAAGATAGTGACAAGCTACATCTGGTGGTAGGCCACAACAGTGGGAATCTGCATCTGGTGGAAGAATAGTGACAAGCTACATCTGGTGGCAGGCCACAACAGTGGGAAACTGCATCTGGTGACAGGATGGTGACAAGCTGCATCTGATGGCAGGCCGTAACAGTGGGAAGCTGCATCTGGTGGCGGGCCGCAACAGTGACAATCTGCTTCTGGTGGCAGGATAGTGACAATCTGCATCTGGTGGCAGGCCACAACAGTGGGAAGCTGCATCTGGTGACAGGATGGTGACAAGCTGCATCTGATGGCAGGCCGTAACAGTGGGAAGCTGCATCTGGTGGCAGGCCGCAACAGTGACAATCTGCTTCTGATGGCAGGATAGTGACAATCTGCATCTGGTGGTAGGCTGCAACAGTGGCAATCTGCATCTGGTGGCAGGATAGTGACAAGCTGCATTTGGTGGCAGGCCGCAACAGTAGGAAGCCGTATCTGGTGGCAGGCCGCAACAGTGATAATCTGCATTTGGTGGCAGGATAGTGACAATCTGCATCTGGTGGCAGGCTACAACAGTGGGAAGCCGCATCTAATGGCAGAAAAGCGACAAGCTGTATCTGGTAGCAGAATAGTGACAATCTGCATCTGGTGGCAGAATAGTGACAATCTGGGGGCGTGGTCTCGGCATGGAGGAGTGAGGGCACACATCTTGTGAGCTCCCGGTCCATGACCCCTCCGTAGCCCTACACTACAGTCTAGCTGCACATTTCAACACCCCTGGCCTCGCAGCACGCTGATGACTGGCAGCGGAGATGCATCTAACGGCAGTACGGACAAATACCTTGTCCCGCTCCAGCCTCCGGCCTCCACGCCCGATCCAGCCAAGATGGCGCCCGCGGCCTCCTGCGCGTCCAGCCTAGCGCCGCCGGGAGAAGGTGAGAGAGGGACACAGCACACCCACGACCTGCCTCCATTCTCCCCGCCCAGCGATCTATCTCCATGCCTCCCCCGCTCACTGTCCCTGGCATCCCTGGGCAGCCTGGAGCTTAGCGGCCTACAGCCATGGTTCCCCCGTGGGTCGCAGCTCTCACAGGGGCCATCCCAAAGCGGTTCCCCCATTATGGAGCCACGCAGCCAGCTAGCGTCTGCCGCAGACACACAGATGTTTCATCCTTCCACCCTCCTGGGAGATAGAACAGTGTGGACCCTGCTGCAGAATCTTCCCACAAAGGAGGACTTTAGCTGCATGGCGGCCAGGATTGAGACAACGCTGCGGAACGAGATAGCGAGAGTTAAGCAGGAGGTGGCGGCCACGAACACCCGAGTGGCAACCTTAGTGAGTGATGTGACCTCATTGAACACAAATTTAACTGGCTTGAAAGGCACACAAGACACCCTGACCGACAGAGTCGCACAGCTGCACTTGCTGGTAGACGACCTTGAAAATCGCATTTGCAGGTACAATATTAGGATCAGAGACTTGCCTGAAGCTACTGGTCAAGCTGACCTTAAAGTAACGGTCACAGCCATCTTTAATGCTTGCTTAGACTGCCCTGCTGATACAGAGATTACCATTGACCGAGTCCACAGGACCATGGGACCCAGAGGCCCCACTGAGAGCAGGCCGCGTGACGTTCTGTGCTGCCTCCATAGTTATTCCGTGAAAGAGGATGTTCTACAAGCAGAGTGGCGCAAAGGCAGCATATACTTTGACGGCGCGCAGATTACTCTACTGCCGGACGTCTCTCGGAGGACCCTTCAGATGAAACGCTGCCTACGGCCCCTCCTGGAGAACTTGAATGAACAGAGGATACCCTACAAGTGGGGTAACCCATTTCATCTCATAGTGCGCAAAAATGGTAGGCCCGTTACACTACGACACCCCACGGAGGTTTCATCTTTCTTGGACACGCTGGGTCTACCACCGATCGCTAGACCTGATTGGCTGGCGTTTGTTGTCCCCCAAAGCACTGCAGCTGCCGAGTTCAACCCACCGGCCAGGCCGCAGAGGTCGAGGAGAAACCGCCGACCCCACCGCCGGAGATCGCAAGCACCTCAAGATCATGAACCCTGAGTGAGTAGTGCTTCCCCCCATATTTTGACGTCTGGAGAACATTGCTTTTTATTTACTATTATACCTGAGAGACACCCGGTCCCATCCTTACCAGAGTTCACCACAGAGGATCCCGGGGGAGGGAGGGGGGTGAGGATCAAAGGGCCCGACCAAACCAGCACCTAGACGAGGGCCTGGCCTGGAGATGGCTGCCTATGACTATTGTGTAACTGTCGGTCTACAGGCCCCCTAGGACACCATCAGTGAGACAGCAGCCTTTGTAGGAAAATTGCCCGTGCTGCCCGATCACCTTCTGGGGATCTTCCTCCCCCCATTACTTTATTGCTGCCTACAGAACTGAGTGTCGCGGAATGGTCGGCCACCCAGGGACCTCTGGAAGAAGCGGAATACCAATCTGAACAGCCATGAGACCTGTGGACCTGCCTGACTGGGGGTGCTCCCCCTCCCCCCCCCTTTTTTTTTTCTTCTTTTCTTTTTTTTCCTCCTCCACTTGGAGAGGGGGGGATTGGGGGGAGGGAGGGGGGCTGGAACCTGGGTCGTGTGGGGACTAGTATACTCTGCACTGTAATGTTTGTTATGGTTAATTGTTCTTACTATGTTTTAATGTTCTCCATGATTTACTACAGACTGAAGTGAAGCTATGTCACGATCCTTTATTTTTGTTGAGTGTTGTTGAGTTGCCGTAGGGTTACTGAAGACACCCCCTGCAGGCCCACATGTGGCTGCAATGACCAAGGGCTACTGGAGGGGTACCGCACTGACGAGTTCCTCCCTCTACAGTGCCCTATCCCTACCCCCAATAGGCCTCGCTGCCTTAGCCGGCAGGCTTTCTCCGTCAGAAGCCTTAGAATTTCCCCGATCCGCCCTTACCTCTACCCCTGTCCCTTCCCTTTTTTAAGTTGGGACTCCTTCTAGCCCCCCGCCCGTCCTCTTTGTTCCACCTTTTCTTTAACCTTTGACTCTTCCCTACTTCCGGACCCTGGTGGTGAGCCCAAGACTGGTACAGAGGTTGCTATGGCCCTGAAGCTGGTTTCCTGGAATGTTAACGGGCTAAGTATACCTGAAAAAAGGTCCAGCTGCCTAGCAGAGCTGTGGCGAATGAAGCCCCAGGTAGCTTTCCTGCAGGAGACCCATTTCGGGACCGACCAAATACCAAGGCTGTACAGCAAACATTTCCCTATAGTCTACCATAGCACCTCTTCTGCATCAAAATCGAAGGGAGTGTGTATCCTCCTAGCTAAAAACTTACCATGGAAGCTGTTGGACATTCAGACTGATAGTGAAGGGAGATACCTCTTCCTTAAGGGTACACTATACTCGCAAACCTTTACCCTTGCTAACCTATACATGCCAAATGTTGGCCAGCTGCCTGCTCTAGATGCGTGCCTTGCTGCCCTGGCTGCATTCTCGGAAGGCACCCTGATTGTTGGGGGAGATCTTAACCTCACCCTAGATCCCCACAGGGACTCATCGACTGGCACCTCTGCTCTATCTGTGAGAACACGTGCCCAAATAAGAGACCTAATCCACTCTCACCGACGGACCTCCACCCACAGGAAAGAGACTACTCTTTCTTCTTTGCTGTTCACGGCTCCTATTCGTGCATAGACCTGTTCTTGGTAGCCCACCACGCCCTACCGCTGGTTTCTGATGCTCAGATCGGACATATTGCTTTGTCCGACCATGCGCCAATTTCTTGGGCGCTGAAGCTTCAACCGGAATCGCCCGACCAGTCGTGGTGGCGACTAAATTAGTCTCTTCTGAAGGACACAGAGACGCACTCAGATTTGCTCTGGGAAATAAAAGGCTTCTTTGAGAACAATCAGGACTCAGTGTCCAACCCTCTTACGGTCTGGGCTGCCCATAAATGTTACATTAGGGGCATTCTTATTAAAAATGGGCATAGACTCAAGGTTGCTAGAACCAAAGCTCTCTCTGACCTTATCTCTAAATTACATGCGTGTGAACAGCGGCACAAATCTCTGCCGACTGACACACTGGATGCAGAAGTGAAGGACCTCAGGGAGCAAATTAGAGAATTCTCCCTCTTTCAAGCGAAAAATAGACTATGTGGGTACGTAGAACGTACTACGAGTATGGGGACAAATGCAGTAGGTTCTTAGCGAATGCCCTACGAGCCCAACGGAACGCGTCTTTCATCCCGGCCATATCCTCCCCCACAGGCACCAAACTTCCTGATTCCAGGGACATTGCGGAATGCTTTCGCTCTTTCTATGAGGCCCTCTACAACCTGCACCCTCAGGCGTCAGTGGATACCCTTCAGGTCCAATCAACCGCCATCGAAGCGTATCTGACTTCAGCGAACCTCCCCTCCCTTACGCCAGAGGAGATGGAGTCGCTCTCCCAACCAATCTCACCGGAGGAACTGTCAGCTGCCCTGAGGGACTCCCCCAAGGGCAAGGCGCCTGGCCCGGATGGATTCACAGTCCCTTACTATAAGACATTTCACTCCTTGCTGACCTCACCCTTTGTCTCTGCCTTTAATGCCATATTGAAGGGCCAGCCTATCCCGCCAGAACTTTTGCAGGCAAGCATTTCGGTCATACCCAAACCAGAGAAAGACACACTTCTCTGTGCTAGTTACAGACCTATCTCCCTCCTGAATTGTGACCTGAAACGTTTTACTAAAATATTGGCGGAACGACTGGCACCTATTCTTCAACGCCTGATACCCTTAGATCAGGTGGGGTTTATTCGTAACAGGGAAGCCAGAGACAGCACCACAAGGACTGTGAATGTCATAGAACGAGCCAGGCGCCTTAAAGTTCCGCTTATCAGTTGACGCCGAAAAGGCATTTGACAGGGTGAGCTGGCCTTTTCTGCTAGCCACCCTGCGACGCCTGGGGGTCTCTCCTCCCATGCTCTCTTGGATAACGGCTCTATACTCCTCACCGACAGCGGTGGTCAGGGTCAATGGGATGGCCTCGTCTCGCTTCACTATTGGCAATGGGATGAGGCAGGGATGTCCTTTGTCCCCCCTCCTGTTTGTACTCTCTATTGAGCCCCTACTCCATCATATTAGATTTAACGCGGATATCAAGGGATTGGAAACCTCGTCATATCATCACAAGGTCGCTGCCTTTGCTGATGATCTCTTGTTTTACGTCTCAGAACCGCACATCACGCTACCGAATCTTCTCTCAGAAATAAGACAATATGGAGCTCTATCTGACTTCAAAATCAATTTGCAGAAATCGGAGGCACTTAATGTCTCCATACCTCCCAACGTTCAGACGCCTATGAGCAATAACTTCTCCTTTCGCTGGGCACCTCAGGCCATACAATACCTGGGGACTAGGATACCCCCAGACCCACAACATGTTTTCCAACTGAATTTCCAGCCCCTCCTGAAAACCTTTACCTCGGACCTGGAGAGATGGTCACTTTTGGCAACCTCCTGGTTTGGAAGATGTAATGTGCTCAAAATGAATGTAATGCCGCGACTTCTGTACCTTATGCAGGCCTTGCCAGTACAGATTCCCCAGTCATTCTTCAGGGCACTATGATCCATCTTTATCAGATATGTATGGCAAGGCAAACCCCCGAGGCTCAGCCAAACCTTACTGCTTAGACCGAAACACAGGGGAGGGATTGGACTCCCAGACCCGGCTTGGTACTATACAGCTGTTTATATGAACAGGACGGTTGACTGGTGCAGGCACTTGGAGGACAAGCTGTGGGTTCGTCTTGAGCGAGAATCCATACCCTTCCCTATTGAGGGATTACCCTGGAGTGGGCCTGGCTCTATAGGGGTAACGCTGGCGCACCCCCTTATTGAGCCTACATTAAGGGAAATACCCAGATACTTCTCCCTGGCAGGGGTGCCCAGCTTTCCCTCGCCCATGACTCCTATCATTGGACACCCGCACTTTGAGCCGGGTACGGTAGACAGGTCCTTTCGCCTCAATCAAGACCAAGACCTGATAAGAGCTTCCCACTTTCTGGGCTCGAGGGCATGGAAGAATGTCCTGACTATGTATGAGCCGCTGGGGAACACTGCCATGGGCAGGTGGAAACTGGCCCAGCTCTCTCACTTTCTGAAGTCCTTACCTAACAGTGAGGGCTTCCGCAGACCCTTGACACCATTTGAAGACCTGTGTCTGGGCGAGGGAACAATCCGTGGATCTCTTTCCCAATCGTATTTGATTCTACTGGACCTTTTATCTCGGGGAGACCCGCCGTTTATCGGAAAGTGGGAGAGGGACCTTGATGTCAAATTCTCGACGGAACAAAAGACTTGGGTACTTTTATTTGCACACAAGTCTTCTTTGTGCAGTAAATACCAAGATATCGCATATAAGATTTTGACTCGCTGGTACAGGACTCCCACAGTCCTGGCAGCCATGTTCCCTGGGCACAGTCCAAAGTGTTGGAGATGCGGCGCGCACGCGGGTACACTGCTTCATATATTCTGGGAGTGCCCGCAATTGTACCATTTCTGGGGGCAAGTCATCAAGATTATACTTGACCTCACAGCTATTGATTTTAGGGATAATCCAGCGGCAATCTTCCTTAACCTGACTCCACTTTCGGGTAAGAAATTTCGTAAGTCGCTATTAAAACACCTCCTGAACGCAGCCAGGGCATGTATACCTAGTATGTGGAAGCAGCAGGCCGCCCCGACAGTATCTCAATGGTTTGCAAGAGTTTGCGATATCTATCGAATGGAACAGCTTACATCATCCCTGAGTGATAGAGAGGAGTAACACACCGCTCGATGGATGCCTTGGAGCCTGTTTAGGTATTCCGATGCATACAGAACTTATTTGTAAGCCTTGGCAAGAGAGCAGAGGGACGGTCCCGGTCTGGGCATGCCACCAGGGTCCCCCCAGTCTCTCTCTCCACCTGAGGACCGCTCTGGTCCACCCTACCCTCTTTGTTCCCTTCCTACCTTTTGATCCAACTTACCCCCCCTTTTTTTTTTTTTCTCTTATCCTCTACCTCCCTACCCCCCTCCCCCTTCCATTCCCTCTCCCTTACCCCCCAATCCCAATAAAAATAACTGGTGATTGGAAGGGCCTTATCGTACTATTTACCCAGTTTTCTTACTAAAGACTGGGCTTTCCATTCTGCGAGTGATACCAAGCCGTTGACGAAGGCCCCTCTGGGTCGGCCTAACGGGGACCACTCCAGAAGCTGCATTAGTATAAAGGAGAGTACTAAGCGGGAGGACCACAGAAGACAGTTGGTGTTATGGCCTTAGTTACTCTAGGTCTGATACTGATGTAATACAATATGCTACCAAATGCTCCCCACCATGTACTGAATGTTTTATTCGATGTAATAAGAGAACTGGGTGACTATTGTTTCTTTTACAATTTACTTCTGTATTACCTGCAATCCATAAATAAAGAATTAAAAAAAAAAAGAATAGTGACAATCTGCATCTGGTAGCAGCTCAGAGCTCCTGCTGATTCTGCATTATGGTGAGTTGATCTATTTAAGTATGCATTATAATGTGATAATAGAAATAATGAGCTTCAATCATCGTGATACCATGGTGCCCGGATGATTGAAGCACTAACACAACACATCCTGATACCATCTCCCGACCCCCACCCCCTGATCCTTGCAAAAATATTCCCCCATGAAACCAGTCCCTGGTGCCAAAAAGGTTGGAGACAGCTGCTTTACCCCTTTCACGACTAAGCCTATTTTTGACATTTGGTGTTTACAAGTTAAAATACATATTTTTTGCTAGAAAATTACTTGGAACCCCCAAAGATTATATATATTATTTTAGCAGAGACTCTAGAGAATACAATGGCGATTGTTGCAATATTTTATGTCACACAGTATTTGCACAGCGGTGTTTTAAACGCAACTTTTTGAGAAAAGGGACACTTTCATGAATTTGAAAAAAACGAAACAGTCATTTTTTTGCATAATGTGAAAAATAATGTTACGCCAAGTAAATAGATAACAAACATGTCACACTTTATAATTTCACGCACTCGTGGAATGACGACAAACTACAGTACCTAAAAATCTCAATAGGCGACACTTTAAAAAAAAATTCCGGTTACCATGTTAGAGTCACATATACGGGCGCGACTTCTGTATGCGTTTTCTTTGCTGCGCGAGCTCACAGCGACGGGGAGGCGCTTTAAAAATTTCTTTCTTATTTTTAAATTAATAAATTGTTTTTAAAAAATAAATAAAAATTTGATCACTTTTATTGCTGTCACAAGGAATGTAAACATCCCTAGTGACAGTAATAGGCGGTGACAGGTACTCTTTATGGAGGGATTGGGGGTCTAAAAGACCCCCGATCCCTCCTTTACACTTCAAAGTATTCAGATCGCCATTTTCAGCGACTCTGAATACTGTATATATTTTTAAATCTGGCGCCATTGACAGCCGAGTAAACGGGAAGTGACGCCATCACTTCCGTGTTTACAATTAGGAGACTGGAATGAAGCCGCTTACGGCTTCATTCCAGTCCCTGCCTAGCTGCCAGAAACGGCGGATCGTGCATCGGTGCTCCCGATTGAACAGGAGCTCCGGTAAGAGCAGCGTGAGGCAGTGGGAGAGGGGGTGTCTTTTAGCTTTTAGCCGCATTGGTTGTTATGGCTGGAAAGCCAATCGCCCGCTCTGAAAAACGGTACCGGGATGATGCCTGCAGGTGTGGGCATCATCCCGGTTTAACCCCCGGAAGCCGAGTATGCACATCTGCGTACGCTCAGTGCCAAGGGGTTAAAAGATATAATTCCTCCCCTTGGGTCTGATGTTAGTTCTGATGATTTGTGCTTATTATCCACTATTCAGAGGTCAAACTGTAAGCACAGGTAAAATATATTTTAGTTTTGGATACAATAGGTAAGGGTTAGGCGCTTTGTCAAGTTGATATTGCTGTCTGTGTCCTTGTTACTGTGAGTCATGAGTCACCCTTCCGTTGGTCTTGCCAACTAAAGATGGGAAATCTTTAGGGTGTTTACCAGAGCAAGCGATGAGGAAAATAATCAAATGGATTCAAACGTTCTAGTGACAACTGTTTAAGTTGGCAATGTCCTTCCTCCCTTTGGGGAGATTTTCTCTAATTTTTCTCTTGTGTTTACAGGATCGGAAGTAAAGAAAAGTCTTTGTAGCAGGACAAAAACAGTAATAAAAAACATGATAGGGGTTTTATTCTTCTAAACTCTATTCAAAACTAAAAACAAATATTTTGGCTATACATACACTTTAATGTTTGCACAGTAAATTTGTGGGACTCCCAGAGGCAACTATAAAGAACTATAAGCTACAGTCATGGCCAAAACTTTTGAGAATGAAACAAATATTAATTTTCACAAAGTCTGCTGCCTCAATTTTTATGATGGCAATTTACATAAGAATGTTATGAAAAGTGGTCAGATGAACTGCAATTAATTGCAAAGCCCTTCTTTGCCATGAAAATGAACTTAATCCCATAAAAAAACATTTCCATTGCATTTGTGAAGAAGGTTTCAGGGTGCCCAAGAAAGTCCATCAAGCGCCAGGACTGTCTCCTACAGCTGATTCAGCTGCGGGATCAGGGGACCACCAGTGCAGAGCTTGCTTAGGAATGGCAGTAGGCAGGTGCGAGTACATCTGCATGCAGAGTGGGTAAAAGACTTTTGGAGGATGGCCTGGTGTCAAGAAGGGCAGCAAAGAAGCCACTTCTGTCCAGTAAAAACATCAGGAACAGACTGATATTGTGCAAAAGGTACAGGGATTGGACTGCTGAGGACTGGGGTAAAGTCATTTTGTCTGATGAATTCCCCTTCCGATTGTTTGGGGCAGCCGGAAAAAACCTTTTCCAGAGAAAAAAAAAAAGGTGAGCGCTACCATAAGTCCTGTGTCATGCCAACAGTAAAGAATCCTGAGACCATTCATGTGTGGGGTTGCTTCTCAGCCAAGGGAGTGGGCTCACTCACAATTTTCTCTAAGAACACAGCCACGAATAAAGAATGGTACAAAAACATCCTCTGAGAGCAACTTCTCCCAACCATCCAAGAACAGTTTGGTGATGAACAATGGCTTTTTCAGCATGATGGAGCACCTTGTGCCTTGGGGAACATACAGTTGTGCTCATAAGTTTACATACCCTGGCAGAATTCATGATTTCTTGGCCGTTTTTCAGAGAATATGAATGATAACACAGTAACTTTTCTTTCTTACTTATGGTTAGTGTTTGGCTGCAGCCATTTATTATCAATTAACTGTGTTTACTCTTTTTAAATCATAATGGCAACAGAAACTAACCAACTGACTCTGATCAAAAGTTTACATACCACAGTTCTTAATACCGTGTAATGCCCCCTTTCACATCAATGACAGCTTTAAGTCTTTTGTGGTATTTGTGGATAAGGGTCTTTATCTTCTCAGATGGTAAATCTGCCCCTTTCTCTTGGCAAAAAGCCTATAAATTCTTGGGCTGTCTTGCATGAACTGCACGTTTGAGATCTCCCCAGAGTGGCTTTGTCAGGAGTCCAGAAACTCATTGGCCTTTTATACACACATGCTAATTACACTCAAACAGATCACAGGTGAGGATGGTTACCTTTAATAGCCATTCAGACCCGTTTGTGTCAACTTGTGTCCATGTTATCAGGCCAAAATCACCAAGGTATGTAAACTTTTGATCAGGGTCATTTGGGTAGTTTCTGTTGTCATTATGATTTAAAAAGAGTAAACTCAGTTGATTGATAATAAATGGCTTCAGCCAAACACTAACCATGAGTGAAAGAAAAGTTTTTGTGTTATCATTCATATTCTCTAAAAAATGGCCAATAAATCATAAATTCTGCCAGGGTATGTAAACTTATGAGCACAACTGTAACATCAAAATTTTTGTGTCCATGGCCACACCTTAATCCCATTAAAAACATGTGGCCATTTCTCAAGAGGCAGATGAACAAAAAAAATCCCACAAATTCGGACAAACTCCAAGCATTAATTATGCAAAAATGTGCTGCCATCAGTCAGGATGTGGCCCAGAAGTTGATTGAGAGCATGCCAGGGTGAGTCGCAAAGCTCTTGAAAAAGAAGGGTCAACACTACAAATATTGACTCTTTGCATAAATGTAAATGTAAATATCAATAAAAGCCTTTGATACTAAGGCCGCTTTCACACAGGGGTGGTGCGGTAAAGCAGCGCTATTTTTAGCACCGCTTTAGTGGTTGAGAAAGGGTTAAAACCACGACAAAGCGCAGCTGCAGTGGCGCTTTGCTGGCGGTATAGCTGTGCTGCCCCATTTATTTCAGTGGGCCGGAGTGGTGAAGGAGCGGTATACACACCGCTCCAAAAATGCTGCTAGCAGGACTTTTTTTTCCCGTCCTGCTAGTGCACCGCTCCTGCAAAGCGCCCCAATGTGAAAGGGGTCTTCTGAAATGCTTGTATTTATACTTCAGTATACCATTATGACATCTGACAAAAAGATCTAAAAACACTGAAGCAGTAGACTTCGTCAAAATTAATATTGTGTCATTCTCAAAACTTTTGGCCATGGCTGTATATTGTTTTACTTGTTTTCATTACAATGTAATTTAAAAAATTTCCACATGTGGGCCTATTACTGGGCTGATTAGACTATTTTCGGCTTATCTGCCAATGACTGGACTATGAGTGGATAGCCTAAATATAGACAAATCCATTTGGAAAGAAAAAAAAGGGTTAGAATATTTAAAAATACAATTTCTACATCTTTTCATATGTACAGTATAGTTTTTGTTTTCTGAAATTCAGCTGGTGCCCTAATTGTCCAGATAGTTCAAAGTTTACTTTAAGCTTGTTCAAAGCAGTTAAAATATATCTTCTAGGAAGAAAAGTAGGAGACTTAATCCAACTCTTTATTATTGTTAGGCCAGCCATTCACTATTGGAATCTCAAACCATTAATGGGCAGGCTGAATGCAGTGTCAGTATTTTCACTGGCAACCAGTAAAAAATGGGTCCTTTTTTTCCTGCCAATAAAAAATATGGCTGTGACTCTCGGCTCAGAACTGCGCAGATTGGGTCCGGAGTTGGCTGAGACCAGCTGAATAAATGCTACAGTGTGTTTAGCAGCACCAGCGGGGGGCAGGTCTGATGGAGGCCAGTGCCTGACAGTGACATGTGATGTCACTGTGCAAAGGAGACGAGCAGAGCGGCAGGAACCTTGTGTGCAGGTCTGCGGGACTGTCAGTGCTGTCTGAACTGGAGTGGACTGTAGGGACCACCTGGCATGGAGACTGTCACTGTGACTCAGGATCATCATCTGTGCTGCTGCACACTACTGTCAGTGTCACTGTGACAGTCAATTTCATGTGAGAGTGCCTGCCAATTCTAATTTCTTGCCCTCCTGAGTCCTGTCCTCTGCCAGTACATTTTGAGTGTCGTGTCAGTAAATTTCAATCTGGTAGGTTGGCGACACTGGCTAAATGTACCAAGTTGACTGATCAATCAACTTGGGTACAATCAGCCTGCCGGATTTGCTTCTGATTATCGGAAGTGGTTGCTATAGTGGCTTCCCCTAGTCTGAATTTCTTCACTACAACCTGTGGCTGCAGGAAAGAAATTCACACTGCCTATTGCTGACCTTAAAAGCAAGGCAGAGTGCACAGGAATTTATAAGCTCATTAGCGTTCTGGCAGGATCAACTGGTATTTTTTTTTGCACTTATTAAGCATATATTATAAAATCTTTGAATGGTATATTTAACAGACCAAAAGGAAGCAAATAAGATACGTTTATTGTTAGGATTTACATACACTTTAATTCTCACCAATTTAACATCTTGGACATTTTTCTACAACTGCTTTATGTGAAAAGATTATGTAATATAAACACAAAAAAATGTATAAAGAGGTTACGGAACCCAATATGTAAACTAAAATGCTGCAATGTGCCATTCTTATAACAAACCAGGCCTCAAGATGTTGGCATAGAATAAGAGGCAGTCCTGTAAAACCCATATATGACATATACACATGTGTACTGCACATGGCTGTCTGATCTGGGTTAAAATCCAGGTTTTCCTTGACAAGAAAATGATCAGTTTAGAATATAGAATTTTACTGCAGCAATTTTTTTGAAAGACCCAAGTTAGTAACAGCAGAACTAAAAATACTGATCTATTGTTTGTATTTTGGAAAAAGGAAAGCAGATTGCATTAGTACATGAAACCATCAACCTTTGGTAACTTTGGTAATCTTTAAAGCAAATCTGTGCTCTACCCAATGCTGTTTACCTTAAATAAAGCAGTAGATGGAAGAGTAGTTAAATCTGCTGTCATGTTTCTTTTTTTTTGCTGTTTTTTTGGCAACTTAACATTATGAATTTTTCTCACCTTTAGTCGCTGTGATTGTGGGCATCAGGACAAATGGAAAGGGTGAACCTCCCCAACAGGCTTTATACAGTATATGCTATAATACAACCCTTCCAAGCAACACATATTAACCACTTCAGCTGCTCAATGACCGGCCCATATTTTTTTGATACGGTACTGCGTCGCTTTAACTGACAATTGCACAGTCGTGTGACGCTGTACCCAAACAAAATTTACGTCCTTTTTTTTCCACAAATAGAGCTTTTTTTGGTAGTATTTGATCACATCTGCGGTTTTAAGTTTTTGCTCTATAAACAAAAGAAGAGCGTACTTTTTGGGGAAAAAAACACAATATCTTTTACTTTTTGCTATAATAAATATCCCAAATTAAAAAATATATATATTTTTTTCCCCTCAATTTAGGCAGATATGTATTTTTATACATATTTTTGGTAAAAAAAAATAAAAATAAAATTGCAATAAGCGTATATTGATTAATTGGTTTGCGCAAAAGTTATAGAGTCTACAAAATAGGGGATAGATTTATGGCATTTTTATTATTTATTTATTTATTTTACTAGTAATGGCGGCGATCAGCGATTTTTATCAGGACTACGATATTGAGGTGGACAAATCGGACACATTTTTGGGACCAGTGACAATTATACAGCGATCAGTGCCATAAAAATGCACTGATTACTGTATAAATGACACTGGCAGGGAAGGGTTTAACACTAGGGGGCGATCAAGGGGTTATGTTCCCTAGGTGTGTTCTAACTGTAGGGGGGATGGGACTGACTAGGGGAGGAGAAAGATCGGTGTTAATACTTAGTATGAACACACGATCCCGGTGTCTGGCGGTCATCACGCTCACCGGGCACTCGCATCAGCTCAGGGGACACGCTTCGGGCATGCCGCTGAAGGCATCTGTAAAGCTACGGCGGGTCACGCAGGTAAGCCAACCTGCCACAGTATAACTGCGATGGCTGGTCCAGAAGCATTTAACTTTTCTATCACTGTCTGGATACTCTGTTTAGCTCGCAAAAGTCAATAAACAAATCCCTATGTGAGATCCAAGTCTCCTTAGTTGGAGCTTGCAGAGGGCTGAGGACTTTCACTATGCCCCTTTGTGACAGCACTGGACCAATCACCGAATTCAAGCAGACAAAAGATATTAGAAATAAGCAAATCAAGGAAAATCTGCACCACCCGCAATAATATATATATGTAACTGTAAATGTTAAAAACAAACAATCTGTTTCTTTTTTTTGCTTACCGATTTTTTTTTATTAAAAACTTAAAGTGAATCTAATTTTTATCCTGGTCTCCCTCCTTAGGTGCACATTATAGCAGAATGAATATCACTAAAGTATTTTTGTTAACATGCAATGATATAGTCGCTGATTGTTCCTTATCTATGAAAGCAAGACCTTTAGAAGATAGAAGCCATGGGTAATTTCACTAGGACAGCACTTGTTAAAAAAAATTGTCATGCTCAGATTTCCCAATGACATTAATGTTGCCTAGGCTAGAAGTTAGGGCCAAGATAAGAAGGTAAGTTTCTTTCTTCTTTTGCTGGGGGAAGGGAGGGGTAGGGAGATTGTAGCAATTTAGGGTGGGTGAAGGGGATCTATTATATAGCTGCTAATTCTTGTGGACTGTATTGTCCTCTTTAATCGTAATAGAGAATATCAGTTCTCCAGACTGGACAGAAATGAAAATTATTTGGAAGGTAAAGCAGGTTTTATATATGTATTTTATCTGTTTATTGTTTCTGTATTTATCAGTGTATTTTATCTGTTTTCCTGGAGTTCTGTTTTAAATCTACCCAAATAAACCCAGTTTCAAAGCCAGTCATGAGAGTTCACTTACACAAATTATATATTATAGATTATGATGTGAATATTAATAATAATAATGCAATTTATTCCTCACTCAAGGTCTATAAAGTTTGTTTCTAAGAATTAGGAAACACTGTTAAGCCGTGTACACACGGGCGGACTGTCTGGCCAACTTAGTCCATCAGACAATCCGACGGACAGTCCGTCATACTTTCGAATGAACGGACTTGACCACACACACCACTTTTTGAGTGGACTAATACGGCGTACTAAGTCCGCCATACTATCCGCCCTACTTTTGAAATGAACGGACTCGCCCACACACGCGGAGGAAAGTCCGCTAGTTTCGAGCGCGGCCCCCCCCACCCCAAAGCACCTTGTCCCCATGTTGATGAGGACAAGGGCCTCTTCCCGACAACTCTGGCCGTTGGTTGTCGGGGTCTGCGGGTGGAGGGCTTATCGGAATCTGGGAGCCCCCTTTAATAAGGGGGCCCCCGGATACCGGCCCCCCACCCTATGTGAATGAGTATGGGGTACAATGTACCCCTACCCATTCACCTGTAAAATAAAAGTACCAAAAAAAACACAACACACGAGATAAAATACTCTTCGGCAGAAGAACGGAAGAGGGGGACAAGACCCCCGAAGTCGGGAGAAGAGGCCGGCGGCGAGGAAGAAAGCCGGACTCCTCCGCTAGCAAAAGAGCTACAAGAAGATAGCGGAGGAGTCCGGCGAGAAGACCCCCCGAAGACGGAAGACCCCCGGAGCTGTGCAATAAAGTATTTTATCTCGTGTGTTGTGTTTTTTTTGGTACTTTTATTTTACAGGTGAATGGGTAGGGGTACATTGTACCCCATACTCATTCACATAGGGTGGGGGGCCAGTATCCGGGGGCCCCCTTATTAAAGGGGGCTCCCGGTTTCCGATAAGCCCCCCGCCCGCAGACCCCGACAACCAACGGCCAGGGTTGTCGGGAAGAGGCCCTTGTCCTCATCAACATGGGGACAAGGTGCTTTGGGGTGGGGGGGCCGCGCCGCCCCCCCCCCTTCCCCAAGGCACCCCCCCATGTTGAGGGCACGCGGCCTGGTACGGCTCAGGAGGGGGGGCGCTCGCTCGCCCCCCTTTCCTGGCCGGCCGGGTAGCGTGCTTGGACAAGGGTCTGTTGTGGACTTGGGGGGGACCCCCACGCCGATTTTTTTCGGCTTTGGGGCTCCCCTTTAAGTCCATACCAGGCGACGGGGCCAGCGACGTCTCCCTCGCGGGCCCCGCCTACCTGGATACCCGCTCGAAATGAGCGGACTTTTCTCCGGGCGGGAAAAGTCCGCTCATTTCAAAAGTACGGCGGACTGGCACACACACGGGCGGATTGTCCGCCGAAATGCGAGTCCGACGGACAGTATTACGGAAATTCCGAAATATTTAGTCCGCCGGACTGCACGCTGAAAAAGTCCGCTGAAGCCCACACACGAGCGGACTGTCCGCTGAAATGTGTTTCGGCGGACTAAGTAGGCCAGACAGTCCACCCGTGTGTACGCGGCTTTAGATGCTTAGCTGTAAAAATATGTTTGCTTTTTTCGCGCCATTTGCCTTTTTTCCAAAGGAGAATTTAACGTTTTTTTTTAAATTCTGATGCACAATTTGTTACACAGAATAAGACAATACTTTATTAATTTGCGGTAAGAATATCCTCAAGAGGAGCCTCAAGCAAATATAACATTAACACGCTCTAATTAACTTGTATATTCAAAACACATTTGAATTTTATGTTATACTTGAGTTAGACTTTACATTTTAGAAATCAGCCTTCAGGACAATGCAAAAAGACACCACCAAGTTGAAGTCGGCTGTACCTGCACTGCAGGCTGATGTACATGGTTGTGCTTAACAATGACTGCTTTCCTCTTTATGCTAAATAGCTGTACAGCTCATAAGGGTATAAACATCTCTTTACAAATATTTTGGCAAGTAAAAACAGTTCCCATATATGTGCTTCAACTGAGTATCTAGCTATTTGGCTGGGATTTCCTTTAATGCTTTTCAAAATAATTTTTTATATCAAACATGTTTTTATATCAAACATATGTAAGGAACAGATGCTGTATCCTACATAGCTGATTACACAGGAAACCAATAATATGTATTAAGAAATCACACATTTTTCAAATGCATTTTTTACATGGCGGGCATAGCTCATAACTGTCCCTGATTTCGAGGGACAGTCCCTTATTTGGAACAATGTCCTTCTTTTCTCTTGATTTGTCCCTTATTTTGGTCCGATCTATATAGTTGTATATAAAATAGAATTTGTAAGTATCAAAAAGTGTTTTACAGTGCTAAACTTTTCATCGAATTTCAAAATAGCTGAATTTGGAAAGTCAGTAAAAGGTAATAAAGTAATAGTGGTAAAAAAGCACTTGTGGGGTTAACAAATCATTTTTTTTTGTATAATTCCTCTTTAAGGGAGGTGTGGCAAGGGGTGTGTCCTATGTCTACACACTTTTGCTAATAGGTGTCCCTAAGGCTGGCCATACACTTTACAATTTTCTTGTTCAACTTTTCTTTAGATTTACCAAAGCCACATAATATGAGATCAAGTCTAAACCCTTTCAAATTATATGCAATCAGGCAGGCCCTTTCACTATATAGTTGAAGGTAGATCTAAAGGAAATTTTATAAGAAAATTGTATAGTGTATGACCATCCTAATTTTCATCTTAGAAAGTTGGGAGGTATGATGGTGGGTACATGGCTCATGAGAAGAAAACGAATTAGGGTAAAGTCAATTTTTTCCGATAATCTAACTCACTCTCATCTATTTGCTTTGCACATGTTGTTTTCAACTGTAATACTAGAAGACCCATAATTCTCATCTACATAGACACATGTTTGTGCTCTAAAGTCTATGTGGCTCTGGTTCACTACCCCTGGTTCTACAGTACTCATTTGCTTTTTGGGGGAGGGAGGGGGAGGGGGGCAAGTGCAAATGAACCAGCCTGTAATATCAGTCACGTTTTAAAAGCTTAAAAACAAAAATTTCCAAAGGGACAAAATCCCAAATTTTTCTTGTACACAAACAAAACAAATTATTTTCGTTTAATGTGTACTGTTTTCGCACCTGTTTCATATGAGAAAAATCAGATACTAAAGACTGATCATGGTCAGAAACAGTATACAACAAAAAAAAAAAAAGCCTTTGTCGTATTAGAATTCATACATATGTTCCATTCTCAGTTTCGACTTGCTGTGAAACATCGAAGAAAATGGGATGATCATTCGCCTGGTTTTGTTATAGTCTGTACCCACCGTAAGTGCACAAAGCCTAATGCCTCGTACACATGGTGGGAATTTTGGCCAGCAAAAGACCAATGAGAGCTTTTCATTGGAAAATGCGACCGTCTGTATGCTCCATCGCAATTTTGCTGGCCGAATTTCCGCCAGCAAAAGATTGAGAGCAGGTTCTATCTGAAATTCCGATCGTATGTATGCAATTCTGACATGCAAATACTCACGCATGCTCAGATTCAACTATGAGACAGAAGCTATTGGCTACTGGCTATTGAACTTCCTTTTTCTAGTCCTGTTGTACGTGTTGTACGTGTTGTACATCACTGCGTTCTTGACGGTCGGAATTTGTTGTGACCGTGTGTATGCAAGACAGCTTAAGTGAAATCCCATCGAATTTCCGTTGGGAAAACCATCAGAGATTTTTCCGACCAAAATTCTGATAGTGTGTACGTGGCATAAGTGCTGAAGACCTGGTAAATCTTTCAACATCCAGAGAGTAGAGCAATCAGGCTATGAACATTCAAGTAGTAGTTGTTAGCTAACAGTAAATAGGCCATCAATCAAACAGCCCTAACCTCTGTAGCTGCAGGCACTGTGAAGCAATTCATCAATCCCATCTTGCTCCCCTTTTCCATAGTTCCTGCTTGGTGTCCACATTATAGAGGGCTGGAAGGCATCATTGCTGAGATGCAGAGTAGAGTGAGGTAAACTGCCTGAGAACTTGATTGTTTGCAGTGCTTTTGCAGTTAACTTGAGGGATGAATTGCTTCACAGTGCCTGCAGCTGCTGAGGTCAGCAGGGGCTTGTTTTTAATGCTCATTTACAGCATTTTGAAATATGTTAAAGGATAAATTCACTTTTTTTAAAAAGAATTATAAATGCACATTTTTTTCAGGTTAAAAAAAAAATGTACATTTACTTTTTTTTTTCTGGGAGCCTGGAAAGCATTGCACCCATGATCAGCAGATTGTGGCTATCATGTAGGACTCCTATAGAGTGTCAGTGTAAGCTGTCTGCCCTACATCGTACAGGAAGGCAGTTTTACACCGACAGGAAGAATGAATGAACTACCACAGCGCTCAACAGCACCCTGGTAGTTCATTGAGAACTACAAGCCGTCAGCCACAAAGGCTGCCGGTACTTGTAGTTTTCACACTGAATGAATGACGCAGCCGGATGGGTGGAGCTCCGCACAGCCACTTTTTTTCCATTGTTACAGCGAGTGGGGGGGGGGGATCTCAATGAGGGATTGGGGGGTACGGGGATCGATCCTACAGGAATATGTTACATGTTATACCCTGAATATGGGTGTAACATGTTACAAAAGTTGAACGTATCCTTTAATACTGGAATGTCCACAGCCTAGCCACAGGTTCACTTTGAAGCATACAGCCTCAAAGTTTAATTGGGTGGACTGACCAATTGAACATAAGATTTTCACACCACATTTGATTAACACTAATGCATTGCTTTGATAGCTTCTGTTTTAATGTTTGCTTTCTAAACTTACCAGAGTTGGAGTCAAATTTTTTTTCAGACCTGGAACAAGAAGTAAATGTTAGCTTAGATGTTTTTATGATCATAAATATATGTAATTCTAAATCATAGTTGTCACAAGCTCCATACTATATATAATTTCTGATGCTGAATAGTTAAAGCAATGAAGGTAGCAAATCAGGATGCTTTAAAGCGGTTTTGTACCTAAAAATTTAACTTCTTGTTATTAAAAGCACATGATAGCATACTTACCTAAATGAACCCTGAAAAAAAAAAAGATTCAGTACTTACCTTATATTTCAGATGTTTGTGCTGACTTCCGGGCTATCCTCCCGTGGGAGTAGGCATGGTTATCATCCTCGCAATGGTCCCTGGGAAATTTCTAAGCTATTTCCCAAGAATCCATGGGGGACAATGAAATTGCGAAATCTCGTGAGATTTCGGGAGGACGCCGGTCACGTGACGAGGGCGTGTCCGAAATTGCCATTTTTAAAGTGGGCAGGCAGCTGTATCTGCCATTACCACCATTGCACACGAGGAAGGAAAACAAATACTGCGCATGCGCGAGATCGGCGCTCTAACGAGCGGTGCATGCTCGTTAGTCAGCATGCCCGTATCCCGGAAGAGGATGCCTGTGGGCTTCACATCCCCACAGGCAAAATGGAAACGATCGTGATGAAATTTTATAAGTTATCCAAATCGGACAAAACGGACAGATAATCGCGCTGAAAACAAAAGAAGTGAGTGCTATATTTAATACTAGTATTGATTGTCATATTGCCAACAAAAAAAATACTTGCAGACAGTGGAATCCCGCTTTAAGCAATTATAACTCTGTATAGTTTTACACAAAATATCAACATACAAATCACTGAAAGCACAACTGAATAGGGATAGATGTATTCATGTATTCACCAATGTGTGCAAATCTATTCACATTTTGTTGCAGATAAAAAGGGATCGGAGGGTATCCAGATACCGTTCAGGCAAATTAGAAGGCTCCTAAATATGCCACTGATGTATCAATTGGCCTGTGAAGAATTGTGTGCTCCGCTACTGCCATGATTATTATATGATGTGATTTTTAGTAGATTAGGCATATGTGCCTGTAGTATATCAGTTTTCTTATATGTAGTTATTTGGATTTTAATTCATATGGGATTTTTATTGAGAAACAAGCACGTGAATATAATCAACAGTATAGAGGGTGCTTGTAAATCACTACCAAGCATCAGAAATGCCAACTTTGCCAACAGCCATGCATTATAACCAGTGGCTTTCGTCCATTAGGGGCGCATGGGCGCCGCCCCTGTCCATGTGTCCAGCCCCCTAATCTACATGCGGGGCACAGGACGCATAGATTCCAATGGGGGTTTTTTTTTTTTTAAGCACATGGTTAGAGCCACAGGCTCTAATAGGCTTCAAAAAAGGGTGGGCTCGAGCGCAGAGCATTACGCCCTGAGCCCACCCAGTTGTAAGACAATAGCGCCTAGGAGGAGGGAGAAGGAGGGAGGAGACACACGGCCGATGTGAGGAGGTGAGCGAGAAGCTGTTGCCTAGAGCCTGGAGGGAATAGCTGCCCACTTGATGGGGTAAGTGCGGGCTGACCGGAGTGTGCGATTGACCTGACAGACCGACCGGACAACCCACAAAAGGGGGAGTGCCGATGACCCGATGGGGGGGTGGCTGTGGGGGCATTGTTTGCCGCTGCCCCCCCCCAAAAAAACACCAGTTGCCACTGATTATAACAGCAGAGTTAGCTCTACCTGTACAAATGTACAGTTTGTCAAAAGAATTGGGACACAATGCATATGAACTTTACATGCATATGAACTTTAATGGCATCCCAGTCTTAGTACGTAGGGTTCAATACTGAGTTGGCCTACCATTTGCAGCTATAACAGCTTCACCCCTTCTGGGTAGGCTGTCCACAAGGTTTAGGAGTGTGTATGTGGGAATGTTTGCCCATTCTTCCAGAAGCGCATTTGTGAAGTCAGACACTGATGTTGGAGAGAAGGCCTGGCTCGCAGTCTCCGCTCTAATTCATCCCAAAGGTGTTCTATCAGGTTGAGGTTAGGACTTTGTGCAGACCAGTCAAGTTTCTCCACCCCAGACTCGCTAATCCATGTCTTTATGGACCTTGCTTTGTGCACTGGTGTGCAGTCATGTTAGAACAGGAAGGGGCCATCCCCAAACGTTTCCACAAAGTTGGGAACATGAAATTGTCCAAAATGTCTTGGCATGCTTATGTCTTAAGAGTTCCCTTCACTGGAACTAAGGGGCCAAATCCAACCCTTGAGAAACTCCCACCCCCCATAATCCCCCCTCCGCCAAATGATTTGGACCAATGCACAAAGCAAGGTCCATAAAGACATGGCTAAGCGATTTTGGGGTGGAGGAACTTGATTGGCCTGCACAGAGCCCTGACGTCAACCTGATAGAACACCTTTGGGGTGAATTAGATTGGTCTTCTCCATAACCTCATAAATGCACTTCTGGAAGAATGGTCAAACATTCCCATAGACACACTCCTTAACCTTGTGGACAGCCTTATCAGAAGAGTTGAAGCTGTTATAGCTGCAAAGGGTGGGCCAACTCAATATTGAATCCTATGGACTAAGACTGGGATGCCATTAAAGTTCATGTGCATGTAAAGGCAGGTTTCACAATGCTTTTGACAATATAGTGTATGTATAGAATGTAGCAGCAAAAAAGAGAATGTTAACACCAGTAATCAATCTGCAATAAGCCGTATTTTTAGAGTGTAGCTTTATAGTACATTTTCACCATAATTTTGGACAATATCTATCCCCATAACAGCTAATCATTCATAATAGAAAGACAGAAATACATAAGTACTGAAATCGAAGCTTAGCAAATCTAGTGCTATACATGGTACTTACATCCTATGCATTAAGATGAAAAAAAACACTTGGCAGTGACCGGCTCCTTAGCCCCCTGTTTTACTTACCCGAGCCCCGTATTTCCATCGGCAGAAATGCACTCTCCCTCTCTCCATGGAGTCCCATCTCTTCATTGTATAGACTGATAGCAGCACAGCCATTGGCTCCCGCTGCTGTCAATCAAATCCAATGACGTGGGCGATGGGGGCCGGGGGCAAGTTTGCCATTCATGTCTATTGACGCCAATGCTGGACTCGGGAATGCGCCCGCAAGATAACCACCTGGGAGAGCTCTTCTCCTAAAGAGTTATCTGATGCAGGGAGGAGTCGCGAGAGCCGCCGGGGGACCCCAGAAGACGAGGTTCAGGGCCACTCTGTGCAAAACGAGCTGTACAGTGGAGGTAAGTATGATATGTTTGTTATTTTAAAAAAAAATTAAAAAAACGAGCCTTTAAAATCACTTTAAACCTGAACTGCAGCCATCTAGAATATGCAGTGTAAGGCAGATGGTCTAGTGTTTTCCTTTCTAAAAATGTTATCCCCGTTTGAATTTTTTACCATTTATACAAGTTCTGTTCTGCCAAGCTGCTGGATTGTAGACTAGTAATACAGACACTCATCAGGTGAGAGGTTTGGGAAAACATGCCTGGCCCATTAAGTAAAGTCCACTACATAGCCTGTAAATGTTAGGTGGGGGTATGTCAGTGGCCACCCCGTTCTACCTTTAAGGTGTATCTATACACAGTGGCCACAGAAATCTCTCTGCCAGCCCGCATGGGCTGTTAAAAGGAGAAATGAAAGTAAATTCAAGTACAAAGCCTTGAAGTTCACTGGTAAAAAAACACATTTTACATCTGAGCATCAGAAATCAAAATTTAACTTTAGTGGGGTGACTACACAGCTATATGAATGGACAATTTGCAAGACCAATGTCTATACATTATTCAATATCATTGACTCTTCAGATGGATTTTTCTGCACATTCCGTGTTTTAGTTTCTGGCTGATCAGTGAGTCTCTGCATTATTGTAGAATGTCATTTACAGAGTATACAAAACACAAACCAGATATCCTGTGTTTACAAGGAACTTGTTTTTCATCAGTTTTAGCACCCACAATCTTCCACAAAGGCTTTCCAGTGTTTTAGTTGGCTACAGTTGATAAAAAGGTGAAAGAGGAAACTATAAGGTTGCATAGAACAGTTTGCCTTTGTGGTTAGTAACACAGATGTTGACAAAAGGTGCAAAATCTTACTGAGATCTTTGTGTGATCACGCCACACAAAGCCATAAGTCCATATGATTGTCCTAAGCTTACCTTCACCCTATCAGCTATTAATGAGACTATTTACATTATGAAGTGATAGATTTAAAAGCCAAGCCAATTCTTTCATGAAGGTCATTAATGCATAGATGCTCAGACTGAATTTAGCAGTATCAGTATGGGCGGTTAGTTTTACAATAAATCAAATTGCCTACCTAACTAATTAAGATTTTTTTAATAACTACCCTGTTTGTGTTTTACAACAAGCTAAAAAAATGTTTTGGTATTTTACGCATAACTGGTTTTAACTTACTATTTATTTTTACATTTTTATTTTGATACTTTATCTGACATTGTTTTTTTTTCTCTGTGCTTATGCAGAAAGTGAGAGAGATGAAGAGGGTAAACTCTTTCCCTTCCTAAAACCAAAAGGAGGCATTAGCCTCCCAGATATTAAGTTGTACTACAAGGCCTGCCATGTAATTAGGCTGGTAGATTGTAATATCCAGGATCTCCCTGGAGCGATCCTTTACAAGCTGAATACTACAGGCCACCCCATGGATTCCCGCTAAGGAAATTTACGAAGACCTGGACACTCACCCTCTGATTGGGGAGATTTTACACTGTTTTTGGTCACTATGTAAGACTTTGTCTATCTTTTCCATTCCCGGCCCCATGATGTCGTTGAGCTACAACCCAAAATTTCCTCTTGGATTGCAATCTGTTTTGTCTAATGAAGGGGAACTAAGTGGACTGATTCAAGCTATTCGATGCTTTGATGGGGGACAATTTTGCAACCAGAAGGACCTTGATTTGACCTCCTTGTCCCAGTTCCCTTGACATATTTACAAGCCCGACACTTTTTAATCACCCTAACACAAGATTGAGCTACAGTAGGGTATGTTCTTCTCTTGAGAGACTCTGCATTTTTAAATCCCCCCAATGTCACCTGATATCAACCGTCTACAATCTATTTCTCTGCGATGTTTCGAATTGGACAACCAATTTAGCTAAAACATGAAAATCTGATTTAGGTGCAATGCTATCTGAGGAAGATTGAACAGGATCCTCAAACTCTTTCTGTTGGGCTCCTTAAACGTTAACACTCAAGTACACAATTATAAAGTGTTCTCAAAATGTTACGGGACCTTGCTTGTACTTCAAAAAATCTGCTCTACCACATCATATTGCTGCTGGAGATGCAGGAATGTGGAAGAAAATATGTTCCACATCTGGTGGATGTTAACCTGACATTCAGCAATACTGGTCGCATGTCCATGCAATTACAACAAAGGTCAATAGCTACACTTTAGATTTCTTTCTGACACAATACCTGCTGCATCACTCTCTGACTATAGGCAGTGCTTTCTGTAAATTCCTCACCATGCATAATGGTAAATGTGGCACATACTCATTCATTAAAGGAATGGTTTACAGGCATACCCCACTTTTAAGTACACAATGGGGTTTATTTACTAAAGCTGAAAAGTGCAAAATCAGGCTCACTTCTCCATAGAAACCAATCAGCTTCTAACCCCAGCTTGTTCAATTAAGCTTTAGTAATAAAACCTGGAAGCTGATTGGTTTCTATGCAGAAGTGAGCCTGATTTTGCACTTTCCAGCTTTAGTAAATAAACCCCATTGTGTACTTAAAGGTGGAGTATGCCTGTACTAAACTGCGTAATCCAGCAGATATGGAGGATTTAGTACACATTTCCCAGAACAGAATCAATAAATATAGCAAAATCTGGTCATGCTGGCTGCACTTTCAAACCACTCCTAAATACAAAACCATCAAGACACAGGAAGCCTGAAAAAACGGAAAAGGGGGAATGTGCAGGAGAATGAATATACCTTTTCAAGAAGGACTTTCACGAGGACAGTTACTCCTATTTTAACTTGTAGATCTGTTATCTGTTTAATACAATGCATAGTGGATTGTACTTGTATTATGATACATTAATAAAAACATTATGAAACTAAAAAATGTACTATGAAAATAAAATAAAGAAGGGGGGGTGCATACTTATCGGCAAATAAACCTCCAGCCTGCATGTGATGGCAGCCATGGTGGTCTCATGATCAGGAACTATACTGACTGGATTCCAGCCACTTATCTAGTACCTTGACCAACTGACAATGACTGCCACCATCTCTTAACTATCAGAGTGCACACATACTTATAGTTCACAAAAGCAGCATAGCTAAGTCTCATCACAGAGATGATGAAAAAACAATTGCAGATGTAAAAATTCACACTATTTGTAGTCAGTATCTGAAAATGTTAAAATGCGATACTAAATGCCATGTTGGAAAACTATCGACAGTACAGTGCTCAAATGGATAAGGGTAGTTAGAGATGTGCTTGCATCTTCTGTCAACAGCGAATCTACCCAGTCTTTTTAATTTTATTTAAAATAATTTCATTATTTTTTTAAATACATGCATAACTTAAGTTTAAAGCTTGAAAAAGTTGTAAAAAAAAGCATGTAATAATTAGCATACTTTTTAATATCTTAAGATGCAGTTGTAAGTATGGAATTGTAAGCCTGTGCCCTGCTTATAATATATGTTAATACTAGCTGTTAATTCAGAGGCTGTTGAAGCTGTGGGAAAACTCTACTTTGATAATTAATCTCAAGATGATGCTGATGTGCTGTCATGCAGAATTAACCCAATGCCTGAATATATCTACCCAAACCCCTGTGTGGATGCATTGTCTGCACATAACTTTCCCATTAATTAGTGAATAGGTTTGAAGGATACTCATGGTTGTCTCTTTAGCAGCAAACAAGAGGAGCAGGAGGGAACTTTTGTTGAAGGTCGATGAACAGTTTGGAAAAGAACATGATCTATTTATTAAAAAAAATATATTCAATAATTTAAGATTTTATTTTGGAGTAAAATGATTCATGTTTAGTACTAAGGTTGGACAGACTGTCAACCAGTTACCTAAAGTTTCAAGGAAGTCTAGACCTCGAAAGCTCCACACAGTAAAAGAAAAACTTTAGTCAAATTTTTTCTTCACATGTCAAAATTACAGTAAACACATAGCAGAAAAAAGTTATTTATAACTAAAACTATTCCACCACTGGTACTGAAAAATCAAAGGTTTGGATGCCTGCTAAACAGATATACAGTATGTCACAAGCTTGTTTGAGATTAGTGACTTACCAAGTTAAGTAAGGTTTAAGATAATAGTCCAGGAGTGTGCCCCTATCAGTGGTAAAAGTTGGCAAATTTCTATCCTGACAAATTTCTTATGCCACATATAAGAAATTGCTACTTTAGTCAATAAAAGGGGTAAAGGTGTAGTGCTTAAACATAAATGAAATAATATGATAGTTGATACAGAAAGTCCACAGGAAATATCCTTAAAAATGGCTTCTGTAGTAAAGTGCAGCTAAAAAGCACATGTGAGGTATCCACCACCGACACCCAATCACACTGCCTCTTACCCTTCTTTCAGACCCTCATTACAAAGGTCAAAAACGCATTAGGCAGCAGTCAACTATAGTGTCAATCTTTGTGGGTTAGCGGATAATCCAGTCGTATCCTCCAATGCTCAATCAACCACATAGAGGGACAAAAGAGACACTCCTCGTGATGCAGAACCTCAATCCAGTTTATTTGTGAGATAAAGAATAATACTCACATAGCAGCAGTTAAAACACTCTTGTCCCAGTATAAAAACAGCATTCCCAACCAGCAAAAAGGCAACTGCGACTCGGCATATACAAGCGGCTTACGCCTCCAGCTCGTCCGTATGTCTTTCATCATCAGATGACGTTGTCAGGGGCATGGTTAAATGCACTTTCTGACTCTATATATAGGCGGGACAGGTATAGGCAGCGGTTACAATTGAGTTCCAAAGACCGGAACTAGAAGTCAACCCCTCAATGGGGAAGCTTAATAATCGGAAAAAATTGCGTTCCACTCGGGAACAAAACATTATAAATACACCCCCCCCATGACCAGAATAAAAAAATGTAAAAATATTAACTCACATATTTAATTGCCAATATGAGAAATAATAGCTGAATAAACATCATGGGTCATCTAAGCATAAATCAATATATATAATAATCTAAAAACAATTATGCCAGGAAACAGCACCATTTTGTAGCTGGAAAGAAAATTGCAGTATCAAATTAATTTATTTACACAATCGTGAGCCAATGTATGAAACACAACAAATCATATTCAAATATTAAAATGAATAAAATTAAGTGGTTACTGTCAGCGGTCTATAGACTCAAACACTATTAATAAAAGCCCTGACATCCAACTTTATATTCATAACAAAGGAGTGTATGTCTTAGCTTTATATATCCAATGGGTTTCAAAACCACATTACAACCTCTCCAATTGCTGGTAAATCTATATATACCCAAAAATAATGTTCCCTCTGGTTTTTGGTTGTGATGTGTATCACAATGTTTAGAGAGGCTAAGTTTGGGGAAACCCTTTTTTATATTTGCCACATGTTCATTTAGCCTGACCTGGAGTTTACGAATAATACAGCCAATATACTCTAAACCACATGGATACTGAATGAGATAAACCACATTCTTGTATGTGCAAATTTTGTTTAGTGAACTGCTGGTTGCTGAAGTTCATTTTTCAAAGCAATAGATTGCATTTAGGGAATGATGCCTGGGTATAATCATTTTATTGAATTCTGCATGTAGAAGTTCTGCTTGATTTCAGTTAATTTAAATCTTGTTTTTGTATTAAAATAACAAACATGTAATACTTACCTGCTCTGTGCAGTGGTTTTGCACAGAGCAGCCCCAATCCTCCTCTTCTTGGATCCCCTGCCTGCATTCCTGGATCCTTCTTTTTGGCTAGTGCCCCTACAGAAAGCTACTTTCTATGGGGACACTCATGTGGGCTGTCTACTGACACAGACAGTGCAGCTCGGCCCTGCCCCCTTGTCAAAGAATTTAATTGACAGCGGCAGGATGGTTCCTGCTGCTATCAATCTGACCAGTAAAGAGGGAAAGAGCCTAGACAGCTGTTGCTCTCATACAGTGCATTCAGAAAGTATTCACAGCGCTTCACTTTTTCCACATTTTGTTATGTTACAGCCTTATTCTAAAATGGATTACATTTAGTATTTTCCTCAAAATACAATATATAAAAAATATATAAATACAAAATACTACAAACAATACCCATAATGACAATGTGAAAGAAGTTTGTTTGAAAATTTATAAAAATAAAAAACATAAAAAATCACATATGCATAAATATTCACAGCCTTTGCCATGACACTCAACATTGAGCTCAGATGCATACTGTTTCCATTGATCATTTTTGAGATGTTCCTACAACTTGATTGGAGTCCACCTGTGGTAAATTCAGTTGATTGGAAAGGATTTGGAAAGGCATACACCTGTCTATATAAGGTCCCACAGTCAACAGTGCATGTCAGAGCATTGTACCGGGGCACAGATCTTGGGAAAGGTACAAAAAAATGTCTGCAGCATTGCAGGTCCCAATGAGCACAGAGACCTTCATCATCCGTAAATGGAAGATGTTTGGAACCAACAGGACTCTTCCTAGAGTGGGCCGCCCAGCCAAACTGAGCAATCGATGAAGAGGGGGGTGACCAAGAACCAGATGGTCACTCTGACAGAGCTCCAGCATTTCTCTGTGGAAAAGGGAGAACCTTCCAGAAGAACAACCATCTCTGCAGCACTCCACTAATCAGGCCTGTATGGTGGAGTAGCCAGACGGAAGCCTCTCCTCAATAAAAGGCACATGACGGCCCACCTGGAGTTTGCCGAAAGGCACCTGAAGGACTCTCAGAGCATGAGAAACTAAATTCTCTGGTCTGATGAAACAAAGATTGAATTCTTTGGTCTGCAAGGCAAGCGTCATGTCTGGAGGAAACCAGGTACCGCTCATCATCTGGCCAATAGCATCCCTAGAGGGAATTATGGTGGGGGCAGCATCATGCTTTGGGGGTGTTTTTCAGTGGCAGGAACTGGGAGACTAGTCAGGATTGAGAGAAAGATGAATGCAGCAATGTACAGAGATATCCTTGATGGAAATCTGCTCCAGAGCGCTCTGGACCTGGACTGGTGTGAAGGTTCATCTTTCAACAGGACGACAACCCTAACCACACAGTCAAGACAAGATAACAAAGGAGTGGGTGTGAATGTCCTTGAGTGGCCCAGCCAGAGCCCAGACTTGAACCTGACTGAATATCATCCATTCCCCCCTCATTTGAGGGGATGTTTTTCTTCAACAGGGACAGGGAAGCAAGTCATAGTTGATGGGAAAATAGATGGAGGCAAATACAGGGCAATCTTAGAAGAAAACCTGTTAGAGTCTGCAAAAGACTTGAGACTGGGGCAGAGGTTCACCTTCCAGCAGGACAACGACCCTAAACATACAGCCAGAGCTACAAGGGAATGGTTTAGATGAAAACATATTCATGTGTTAGAATGGCCCAGTCAAAGTCCCAACCTAAATATAACTGAGAATCTGTGGCAAGACTTGAAAATTGCTGTCCACAGATGCTCTCCATCCAATCTGACAGGGCTTGAGCTATTTTGCAATGAAGAATGGGCAAAATTGTCACTCTCTAGGTATGCAAAGTTGGTAGAGACATGCCCAAAAAGACTTGCACCTGTAATAGCAGTGAAAGAGGGTTCTGAATACAAATGCACACCACGCTTTTCAGATATTTATTTGTAAAAAAAATTGAAAAACATTTATCTTTTTCCTTCCACTTCACAATTATGTGCCACTTTGTGTTGGCCTATCACATAAAATCCCAATAAAAGACATTTACGTTTTTGGTTGTAACATGAAAAAATTTGAAAAATGTCATGGGGTATGAACACTTTTTTAATGCACTGTATCTACCATGATACCACAAAAAATGTAGGATGACATTGAGGGCCCATTTACCCCAAAGCTATGCATTTACGTACGGTATGGCGCACATTAACGTGCATTTATTATGAATAAGGAGCCAAAACACCACAAGGTATAAAAAATAAAAAAACTTATAATTTTTCAAAACGGGTCATGCCTAGTACGGGAGTTTTGGTGTGCCAGTGCGCATCGTGCATTGCACTCTACTGTACAATGTGGTGGGGTGCTATTCACAATGAATGACACTGAAGCAAAATGCAATTAGAGCAGGTGGGCCACCATACGTTGTGGCAACAAGCACTAAAATGCAGGTTGTCACAACACGCAAGTGTGAATGAGCCTTGGGGATTAATTTATAAATACAAAAGATAATACAGAAGTGTTGATTCTTACTAGCTTGTAGGAACAGTAAAGGCTTGCCCATTGCACCAAAGTATTTAACCACTATTGATACATTACTATTATCAGTGCAAAATGATGTGTCTTTGAAGGAATATGTAGCTAAAGGAGTCCCAATAAGACCTGTTTCCTCCCAAGTTAAAAAAAAACAGCCCAATCCAATCCTGGTCATCTTCCGCCTCGACTACTGCAACTCCCTCCTCAATGGCTTACCTCTAAATAGGCTATCCCCACTTCAGTCCATCAGGAATGCTGCTGCCAGGCTCATCCACCTCACAAACCACTCAGCGTCTGCTATACCACTCTACCAATCCCTCCATTGGCTGCCACTCAGCCAACAAATTAAATTCAAGATACTAACTATAACTTACATAGCCATCCACAACCTGGCCCCCAGCTACATCACTAACCTAGTCTCAAAATAATCATTCTCTTCGCTCCTCCCAAGACCTCCTGCTCTCAAACTCCCTTGTCACCTCATCCCATGCTCACCTTCAGGACTTCCCCAGAGCCTCTCCCATCCACTGGAATGTTCTACCCCAATCTGTCCGATTTTCTCCTACTTTATCCACTTTCAGACAATCCCTGAAAACTCATCTCTTCAGAGAAGCCTATCTGGCCCCCACCTAACAAATGTACAATTATCTTCTCAATCAGCACATCGTCCACAGTTATTACCTCTTGTATCTCTTGACCTTTCCTCTTAGATTATAAGCCCTAAGAGCAGAGCCCTCTGATTCCTACTGTATTAAAGTGTATTGTATTTTTACTGTCTACCCTCAAGTTGTAAAGAGCTACATAAACTGTTGGTGCTACATAAGTCCTGTATAATAATAATAATAACAACAACAACAATCTGGCAATATCATTGGGCATAATGGGTATAGACCAGTGATGGCGAACCTTGGCACCCTAGATGTTTTGGAACTACTTTTCCCATGGTGCTCATACACTCTGCAGTGTAGTTGAGCATCATGGGAAATGTAGTTCCAAAACATCTTGGGTGCCAAGGTTCACCATCACTGGTATAGACAATTTATGTTCTAGCATGTTTTCTACAAATGTATGTAAATTCCAGTTTTCTAAATAATTCTGTTGTAAGTATACTTTTAGACAGTAAATGAATCAGAAACTCAGATTAAATTAAATTTATATATATTATTTTATATATATATATATACACACAAGTCAAATGATGAACACAACATACAATATGGACCCCCTTTTGCCTTCAGAACTGCCTTAATTCTTCAAGGCATAGAGTCAACAAGGTTTTGGAAACATTCCTCTGAGATTCTGGTCCATATTGAAATGATGGCATCACGCAGTTGCTGTAGATCTGTCAGCTGCACATCCATGATGCAAATCTCCACCACATTTAGAAGCTGCTCTATTGGATTGAGATCTGGTGACTGTGGAGGCCATTGGAGTACAGTGAACTCATTGTCATGTTCAAGAAACCAGTGGTGAGATGATTTGAGCTTTGTGACATGGTGCATTATCCTGCTGGAAGTAGCCATCAGAAGATGGGTACACTGTAGTCATTAAGGGATAGACATGGTCAGCAACAATACTCAGGAAGGCTGTGACATTTAAACAATGCTCAATTGGTACTAAGGAGCCCAAAGTCTGCCAAGAAAATATCCCCCACACCATTACACCACCAGCCTGAACCATTGATGCAAGGCAGGATGGATCCATGCTTTCATGTTGTTTATGCCAAACTCTGACCCTACCATCAGAACGTTGCAGCTGAAATCGAGACTCATCAGACCAGGCAATGTTTTTATAATCTTCTATTGTCCATTTTTGGTGAGGCTGTGCGAATTATAGCCTCAGTTTTCTGCTCTTAGCTGACAGGAGTGGCACCCGGTGTGGTCTTCTGCTGCTGCGGCTTCAACGTTCAATGTGTTGTGCGTTCAGAGATGGTATTTTTGCATACCTTGGTTGTAATAATACTTTTTTTTAGTTACTGTTGCCGTTCTATGATCTTGTACCAGTCTGCCCATTCTCCTCTGACATCAACAAGACATTTTCACCCACACAACACTCACTGGATATTTTCTCTATTTCGGACCATTCTATGTAAACTCTAGATAAGGTTGTGTGCAAAAATCCCAGTAGATCAGTCGTTTTTGAAAAAATCAGACCAGCCCATATGGCACCCACAACCATTCCATGTTCAAAGTCACTTAAATCCCCTTTCTTCCCAATTCTGATGCTTGGTTTGAACTTCAGATAGTCGCCTTCACCACGTCTAGATGCCTAAATGCATTGAGTAGCTGCCATGTGATTGGCCGATTAGCAATTTGTGTTACCAAGAAATTGAACAGGTGTACCTAATAAAGTTACAGATGGATGACTGCTACTCTCTCTGCTTGTGCAGGGTGACAGGTCTTGTCTCTGCCCCCTACTACAGTTTTCTGCATGCAGCCTGTAGTGATTTGAGCTGCCAGGTCCCTTACACAGTACAACCAGGTTGTTGAGCTGAAGCATCTCTACTTCAGTTAACCAATACAGCTTAGTCCTGTCCAGGGGCGGACTGACCATTGGGCCACTCGGGCACTGCCCGAGGGCCCTGAGCCACTAGGGGGCCCCATCAGGGTTGCCAGTCTCAGTAAAACCAGGGACAGTATGTAAAAATCTGTGTTTTTTTTTACATATGTCTCTGAAATATCCCTTACCGACATCCTTTTGGTCTAAAAATCCCAAGATTATAGCTGCTCCATCTCTCCAGTACCTTCTCAGCCAATAGAAACATGTCTGTGTATACTGTGTGTACATGTATGTGTATACTGTGTGATTGTATACTGTGTGTGTGTATACTGTGTGGCCCCATAATCTCGGAATGCCTGGGGGCCCCATAATCTCCTATTGCCCGGGGGCCCCATGAGTTGTCAGTCCACCCCTGGTCCTGTCCCTGCCTCCTAGCCTGTGATTTGACAGTAAGGGAGCAGCAGAATATTGTCCCCCTGCCCTATCCTCCTGTCCTCATGTTCTGTGTCTGCACATGGGCATGTAGTGTATCTGATTGGCTACGAGGTTTGCCCCTTCTTCTTCCAGACTGCTTTCCACCATAAACATGATTTTAGGAATCTGATACCAAAACAAAATCAGATAATTACACTAGCTCTAATTTAAAGCGGAGTTCCGACCACATATTTTCTTTTTCGGCATCCTCTCTGCTTGTCTACATAATATACATGAAATCATGTCTCCAATTCAATCCCCTTTCGTGTACATGTTTTTTTTAGAATATACTTACCTTAGATTTCATCTTCCTGAGCGTTTCCATCTTCATTGTGGGCATGTGAAGCCCACTAGGACTCTCTTCTGGGATATGGTGCTGCTGGCTACCCAGCAGGTACCTCCCGATCTCACGCATGCGCATTAAACACACAGCTCAGCCCGATGTTGAAAGTTGGGGAAGCCCACTGACTCCTGGGAATCATGACACACATCTCCCAGAAGCCAGTGTGCCGCAGGATATTATGCACATTACAGCCGAGGGGAGAAACCGGAAGAGAGAAAGAAAACCTTAGAAACAGTAAGCAAAGTGAAAAAAAATGCCCAATGCAGTCATTATGGCCAGTTGAGAAGCTAATGATGAAAAGCCTAAAAAGTGTGTTGAATGCTTTAAGAATGTATTTCATAATGTTGTAATGAAGACTCAACTTTTGTTAACCTCCCTGGCGGTACGATTATTTCGGATTTTAGGTGCTAAAAGCGGTACCATTATTTTGCATGAAAATTTGGCGTTTTATATTGTAGTCCTGCAATTCTTAGGAATAACTCTCTTAAATCTGTCCAAACCAGAGTCTAGCAGACATCCCGGGTATGATAAAGTTTGAAAAATTAAATCTTAAATTATAATATAATAAATAATTATAAATAATTGTACCAAATAATAATATAACAATAATAAAAATTATTCAATAATGTAATCAAATCAAAAACACTGAAATTTGCTCAGTTGCAGAATTGTCACTGTCATTACTTTTCAGTATTTGATGACGGATCTCCCCACAAATCGCTATCGCTCAATTCTGCGAGTGATTCTAATTTATTATCGCTGTTTTCTAGCTGGTCTAAAATCATTTTTGATGTACAGTGACAGTTTTGGTTGCTATGGGCAATCTCCAGTTTCCAGGCATAAAGAACAGTTTTTATTATATAAAACTGCATGCAGGACACTGGGCAGACCACTAGGGACAACGGGGATGTGAAATATTTACATACAGCAATGTAATCTGTAAGATTACATTATACTGTATGTTTACTGTTTGTTTCACTTTTTGAATTTGGCGCCGATCTCTGTGCCCGTGCGTCGCAACGCTCGCAGGGCACGGAGATCGGCGATGTAATGCATCGAGCGAGACACGGCTCGCTCGTACAGCGGGGAGACAACGCTGGATCCAAGGGAGAAGGTAAGTAAACCTCCTCCTGGATCCAGCGATGCAGTCCCGAGTCTGACTCGGGGATGCCACTCTTGGTATAAAAAATCCACCCGAGTCAGACTCGGGAATACCGTCAGGGGGGTTAACTGTATTATATTTATATCTGCCTGGAATTCAGCTTTAAAGGGTAACTCCACTTTAGTGGGGAATAAAATAGCAGATAAAGAAAAAAATTATATATTGTATACAATTGCGACACAGTATTGTAATTGAATGTTATTAAAAATTACAACCTGCACCACTGTCATTTTTTTGCAATGCAATAAGGCTACTGGAGGTGTTCTGTATACAGAAGTCTGCACTAAGATACAAGTCAGTCTTCAAGCATTCCCTGTAACAAAAATGTCATTTTTGGTAAGATTTTTAATATCACGCCTAAAGGGATGCAGGCCCAGCAGCTTTCCTCATTAGAGCCCTGCATGTGCACAGCTGATTGATGATTATGAAACCACTCCCATTAGACTCACTTTCCCACATAGACACAGACAAACAAACAGGGATTTCTTCAGAATGACAAAAGGTAGGAATCTATAACGTTTGTTAAAATCCTTGTAATGTACATAGATCACCCAGAGGGGAATGTTTTTTCTCAACAAAAGTGGAGTTATGCTTTAAGTGCACGGCTATTGTTTTCTTTGTAGCAGAGTAGAACTAGTAGAACAGAGTAGAAAATGTTGCTCGTTCTAAACAAGACCCCACCCCAAATGTTTGCCTTAAAACTGATAGGCTTTACTAATGTATATCTTGTAAGACCGGGTTCACATATGCACGGCCGAAGTTCCCAGCATGGGGTTCGGTGCATCCTGGTTCTCCAGTTCTGGTGTGAATCAGGTCTGAAGTTTTTCCTGAATTTGCACCTGAACCAAACCCAAAAACGTACAGGACCCTTTTGGAATGTGGACCAAGGCCGCCCAGGACCTGTGTGAACCAGCTCCTTTACGAGCCGGGCACACTCGCATGTCATGCAAATTGGAAGCTGGGAAACCCAAATCCAATTCGCACACACAGTATCTCACAAAAGTGAGTACACCCCTCACATTTTTGTAAATATATATTATACCACTTTGCTGCAATGTAAAGTAGTGAGTGTACAGCTTGTATAACTGTACATTTTCTGTCTCCTCAAAATAACAACACACAGCCATTATTGTCTAAACTGCTGGCAACAAAAGTGAGTACATCCCTAAGTGAAAATGTCCAAATTGGGCCCAAAGTGTCAATATTTTGTGTGGCTACCATTATTTTCCTGCACTGCCTTAACCCTCTTGGGCACGGAGTTCACCAGAGCTTTGCTGATTGCCACTGCAGGCTCTCTTGTATATCATCTTTAGAAGAGGCTTCCTTCTGATACGACAGCCATGCAAACCAATTTGATGCAGTTTGCGACGTATGGTCTGAGCACTGATAGGCTGACCCCCCCACCCCTTCATCCTCTGCAGCAATGGTGGTAGCACTTATACGTCTATTTCCCAAAGAGAACCTATGATGCTGAGCACTTGTACTCAACTTCTTTGGTCGACCATGGCGAGGCCTGTTCTGAGCGGAACCAGTCCTGTTAAAACCACTGTATGGTCTTGGCCACCGTGCTGCAATTCAGTTTCAGGGTATTGGCAATCTTCTCATAGCCTAGACCATCTTTATGTAGAGCAACAATTCTTTTTTTCAGCTACTCAGAGAGTTATTTGTCACGAGGTGCCATGTTGAACTTCCAGTGACCAGTGTGAGAGAATGAGAGCGGTAACACCAAATTTAACACACCTGCTCCCCATTCACAGACACAGAGATTACCGCTCCAACCTCCCAGATCCACAATAAAGTGCTCACCCTAATGGAACTCACAGGTGCTGGCTCTGCTCAAGATTGAGGAGAAAAAGAATTCCTTGATGGCCTCACATCAAAAAAGGCATCTTTATTGGCAAACGATTAAAAACCATGTACAGTCACCTCATAAAAATAGGGAAAACAGGACAAATAGCTAACGCGTTTCACACCCCATCATGGCGCTTATTCATTGCTGCTCCCCATTCACACCTGAGACCTTGTAACACTAACAAGTCACATGACATTGGGGAGGGAAAATGGCTAATTGGGCCCAATTTGGACATTTTCACTTAGGGTGTACTCACTTTTGATGCCAGCGGGTTAGACATTAATGGCTGTGTGTTGAGTTATTTTGAGGGGACAGCAAATTTACACTTTAATACAAGCTGTACACTCACTACTTTACATTGTAGCAAAGTGTCTTTTCTTCAGTGTTGTCACATGAAAAGATATAATGAAATATTTACAAAAATGTGAGGGGTGTACTAACTTTTGTGAGATACTGTATGTGAACCCAGCTTTACTGGGGGAAACTAATATTAAAATTAGCTTAAAGAAACAAAAATAAAAAAAACAGGGATGAAATGTGCGGTAACAAGAACATGCCCATTTTAACCATTCAGCTTCTAAATGTCATTTTTAAAGCGCCGTGATTTGAAAATGAATCTAGGGTTCTTACTGGTTGCTAGGGGCAGCAATAACTTTTCTTTTAGGACTTGCTTACACCAGTGTTAACCTCTGCACCACCACAATGAATGGGTTGGGATCGGTACTGCCTGCCAGACACGACCGGGGGGAATCATTTTTGTTGCACAGCAATTGCGGCATGTGTACACCCCAATCTGCAGCCTTCGCAGCTTAAAGTGGAGTTCCACCCTCAGTCAGCCACTCAACTTTCCTACGGTCCAGCGATGCGGCCACCCGAAGCCCCGCTTCTCTCCTCCTCCTCTCTGTGGTGCCGGAATGGCAAGTGTGGGTGCCGGCTATTGCTTCACAGCCAGGCATGCACGAGCCGCACTGCACGTTATGAATGGCCGGGCACGTCACAGGTCCCAGATTGATGGGAGGGAGGGCGTCGCGGCACCAGGAGAAGAAGTGGGTGCTAGGTACCTGTGAAAACTAGGTACCCCCCCCCCCCCCAAAAAATGACATGCCAAATGTGGCATATTAGGGGGGCCACGATTACTTAAAGGGGAAGTTCCATTTTTGTGTGGAACTCCGCTTTAAAGGGAAGCAGTTGACGTGGTTAAAAATATTTTTCTTTACTAAATAAAGAACTTGCAAAAAAAAAAAAAAACAGGTTTCAACCACGTGTTTTTTACTTTCCCTAACCGCATGTGTTAACAAGACCTTGGGCTGATTTTTTATATAAGTTTCAAATTAGTAAACAATAAAAGTATATGCAGTTCTAGTAAAAATTGTTAATGGTGTCATGTGTTATGAAACCGTGCTTATTCACAGTGTAACCGTTATATAATTACGTACCCAAATATTGGTTTTGCCTAGGTTTGAAAACAATGGGCATATTATTTTATTATTTTTATGGTTATTATTATTATCTTATTATTATTTTACTCACTTGAAAAGAACAGCTCCGCAGACTACACACGTGTATGTGCCAGGCGCTGTATTGTGCGTATATTCTCCAGCGAAGGCACTGAAATAAAAACGTGTTTACAAACATGAGTGCAGAAAATGACAAAAAATCACTTATTAATAAAATAAAATAGGGCCTAGTTGTCTATAGCTCTCGGCAGAGTGAGCTTTCTCAGTACCCAGTGAAAAATCTCATTTTACACTGCATTTTAAAGAATGACCTAATCTCTCAGTGCTGGCATGCACTAAATCATTTTGTTAGAAAGTGATCTGGATGGCAAGTTTGCAGAGCCAAGGTTATGATCTGCTGCCAACTCATTTGATGGGCTGTTGTGCCAGCGATTTACATTCGGCAAGCAGTCGGCTATCCTAGGAAGAGAGTGCTGCCTATTAAGTAAAACCCCATGTGTGGTAAAGAGCCTTTTCAGGTCATGAATGGAAACAAGCAGTTACATCATTAATACATTTGGATCAGAGGTAAGCCGGGGCTCGCTGCCAAGCTGCATGGTATAAATTAGACAACAAAATAGTTAGTCCTTGGCAAGCAATGCTTCAGCCTGGAATCAGCTGAGACAGAATTTATTCACTAAAAACACTTTTGAAAGGGAACATTTTTTTTTTTCCAGGACACAGGGCTAGCGGCCAAGGACTAAAGCCATGTGAGGGCAGTTATTGAACATTTTTGACATTCCAACCACAAATGAGCCAATAAATATTTTCTCCACATGTGCTTCAAAAAGAAATTGGAGTGGAGTGGAAAGGAACTGAATTATGCTACCTTCTCACTCAGCCAAAATGTCTATGCTTACAATGGCCACCTTCAGAATCAAGTCCTTCTGGCATGCAGCCACTGTGCTCTTGGGTCTGCCTTCTAGAAATATGTGCCCAAACCCTTCTCACTTCCACACATTCTGCAGTAAAGTAAAGCAGGCTTTCCATGCTGCATTAAGGGCTTCATTGACCAAATAAAAGGCATTTGCAAAAGCTCAAGTCTCTGTATATTTTCCTTCATATTCATATATACGGTATAAATTGCAATTAAGGAGGAACAACAAAAGAGCTGGTTAAAAGGATTTTCTTGCAAAAATAGAACTTTGGCAACTGCTTTTGACACCTCCCTGGAGCAACATGGAGCAGTCTTTCCTACTCCATATTTTGACTTTTTTTTTTCTTCTGGGATTTGGAGACGTGATTTCACTTTCAGGTTAAATCTGGTGCTGTGATCCTAGTGTTGTGATGTTATAATACTATGGGAGTTTTATAGCAAGTCAAAATTGTTAGCCTTAATGTAAAAATTAGATCAGCTTCCCTGCCCAACCCACAACCCTAAAATCATAATTGGCAGCAGAAGGCACAAAATACTTACTTTGGCTAGAGATTTTACTTCACTGGGAACCAATGATAGCCATTTCAAGGAAGCAATAGAAAGGGAAGCAAGGGAACTCCATTTAAAGATAGGTATGCTTCAAACTGCAAGGTGTTATGGGCCCGACCCCTACCATCTATATGTCGTACCAATAGTTAGTAGGGCCACCCATCACAGAGCAGGTCTTTCATAAATTCACTGCAGACTCCCAGGCCAGATGTCTGTGTTTTACAGCAAGTGCCACTTTAGATTATTTTCTACCTACTGTCAGGAGCATCTAGCACTCCAGCTCCTTATTCTAGCATCCTGGTTTTGAATATGGCATTCTCCCTGTCTATGTCCACCTGCAAGGTGATTAATGTGATCAGTTTATGGATGGAAAACAAACCTGTTGTTATAAGCCAGCCAAACCTTCAGTCTCATGCTTGTGATAGAGAGAGAGATTACATATGTAATATTTCTATCATCACATGCCCGATGAAGGGCTACTGCAAGACTCTGAAACATTGCACTCTCTTGCTTGTGATATGATCATGCTGAAATAAAATATGTTTGTACTGAAGATCCGTGGTGTGCAGGCAAATATATTCTTTGTGGCTTTCATGATCTAGTCTCCAGCTGGTGGTTGCTACAGCACCCAGTATCCTAGAGCTTTCCAAAGGAACGTGTGCAATGGGAATATGGACTATTAATATTTGATCAAGCCCCTTGTCTGTCTGCCCTGCACTGCCAGATTGGATTTCCCTGTGTACGACGGACCAGATAACGAATATATACTCTGAACTCTGCTTGTCTCTTATCTGGACTGTCATTGAACCACTCTGCCTATATGCCAATTGCAAGTACCTGTTTGCTTTGCTCAGTTGGCGCATGCCCTGGTGTGGTAGCCAGGCACTATAGCATTGTGTATAAGATCTGGGAGAAACCGAGTAATGGTGGGCCTGCTTGCCTTTTGGGAAAGGGGACTGCTATAGCTGAAAAACACAGTAGCCATCTATAGTGCACCTGACCACTTGCGTTATGGGTACGCATGACACCACAAGTTTTTTCTACCTACAAATTTTCTTTAAGACCAGTACATAAGTGACAAGGGTCTAGGTTAGCTTTTCTACACTTTTTTGACACAGAGGAACCCTTGAAATAACTTTCTGGTCTCAAGGAACCCCTGCTAAAAATGTTTATATCTACAACCCGTGAAACATCAACCCCTTGCTGACTGCCCTATATCAGTTTTACTGCTATAGGGCAGTCAGCAAAGGGTTAATGTTTCATGACGATCATCCTGCAGAGACACAAAACGGTAGTCTGCCTGTGTAAACAAGGCAGATTGTTGTTCTGAAAGGAGAGAACGCATGGCTCATGTGTCTCTGTAAAGCAGGCACTATGATCCATGGTTTCCCCTAGTAAAAGCACCTCCCACACTGTAGTAAAACACTGGCTAGGCACACAGTTAACCCTTTGATTGCCCGTGATGTTAACCCCTTTCCAGCCAGTGTCATTAGTACAGTGACCCTGCATATTTTTTTAGCACTGATCACTGTATTAGTGTCACTGGTCACCAAAAAGTGTCAAAAGTATCAGTTAGTGTCCGAATGTCTGCCTCAATAGCGCAGTCCTGCTATAAGCCACTGATAGCTGCCATTACTAGTAAATATAAAAAAAATAAAAATGAATAAAACTATTCCATAGATTTTGTATAGATATTGGACGTGTTTCATAGCAGAAAGTAAAAAATTTATTATTTTTTTCAAAATTGTCGGTCTTTTTTTGTTCATAGTGGAAAAAATAAAAAACGCAAAGGTAATCAAATAAGGATAGGGAAAAAAGGACATTTTATTTGAGTACAGCATCGCACGACTGTGCAATTTTCAGGTAAAGTGTCATATTTAAAAAAATGGTCTGGTTATGGGGGGGGGGTAAATATTCCGGAGCTGAGGTGCTTAGTGTGATGGTCAGTGGGATGATTGCTCCTTATGCTGCCTACACACGATGGGATTTTCCGATGGGAAATGTTGGCTGTGAGCTTGTCGGCTAAAAGTCTGACCATGTGCACGCTCCATTGAACATTTGTCATCGGACTTTCCAACAACAAATGTTGGCTAGCAGGTTCTCCAATTTTCCGCCAACAAAACTTTGTTGTCTGAATTTCCGATCGTGTGTACACAAGTCTGTCCCACAAAAGTTATCGGCTCGTCGTACGTCACCACATTCCCAGGTTTGTAATTGTGACCGTGTGTATGCAAGACAAGTTGGAGCCAACAACCTTCGAACAAAAATCCACGGTTTTGTCGGAAAGTGCGATCGCGTTTATAGGGCATTACACTTGTGGTCATTGGGAAGAACTACCCCCTTACAGATAGCTAAAAAAAGATCATTGCTCAATAAACCCCTAACAAACTCTGGAGCAACCCTGATTGAGAAACCCTGGTCTAGGTGTTGCTAAGAGGGCTGCAGAATGCAAGGAACCTACATAAATGGGTTACATGAATAAGCTGGGAAAATTCTATTTTTGTTTGAAAATGCAATAAGCCTAGGCCCTGAATTTTAAAAAGTGGATGAAGGAATTGTGTGATGGTAACCAATCATTTACCAATAATTGTTCTTGCAGATTAGAGAATGAGAGTTAACAGTTTAGTGTTTTTTTATTATTATTCAGAATTTTAGAAATCATGTTCCATTATCCATTTACCCTATTGAGAGCCTATAAGCTCCCACAATGCAAGAGCAGAGGTACAATAATATGGAGCCAACTGTTGAGAAAATGGACCTGCAGTTGGATTTATGGTAGGGCACCCTTCCCTGACCAGGCATGGCTAGAAGTTCATAGATATGACGTGTAGGAGAATTAAAAGTGTATCTAAACCCTAACAATAAACGTATTTGTTCTGTTTTGGTCTGTTAACCACTTAAGGACCGGAAGGATTTACCCCCTTAATTACGGGCCATTTTTTGTGATACGACACTGCGTCGCTTTAATTGACAATTGCGCAGTCGTGCGACGTTGTATCCAAACAAAATTCATGTCTTGTTTTCCCACAAATAGAACTTTCTTTTGGTGGTATTTGATCACCTCTGCGGTTTTTATTTTTTGCGCTATAAACAAAAAAAGAGCGATTTTTTTAATATAAAAAAACAATATTTTTTACTTTTTGCTATAATAAATATTCCCCCAAAAATTGCAATAGGTGTATATTGATTGGTTTGCGCAATAGTTATAGCATCTACAAAATAGGGGATGATTTATGGCATTTTTATTATTTCGTTTTTAACTAGTAATGGTGGTGATATGCGATTTTTTGCGGGACTGCGATATTGCGACGGACAGATCGAACATTTTTGACACATTTTTGGCACCATAGACATTTATACAGAGATCAGTGCTATAAAAATGCACGGAATACTGTGTAAATGTCACTGGCAGGGAAGGAGTTAACACTAGGGGGCGATCAAGGGGTTAAATGTGTTCCCTCCTGTGTGTTTCTAACTCTATGGGGATGGGACTTACTAGAGGAGGAGACATATCGCTGTTCCTACTTAGTAGGAACAGACGATCTGTCTCTCCTCTCCTGACAGAATGGGGATTTGGGTTTTTATACACACTAATCCCCATTCTGGCTCTCGTGCCCATGAGCGCAGGTGGCCGGCGGCAATCACGTCCCTGGCCACACGCATCGGGTTCCCCGCCGTGCAGCGGACGTGCGCCTGCTATGGCTCTTAAAGGAGCCGACATACGTGTACGGTGTTTCGTGGCAACTAACCACTTTGCCAATGTATATATGTGCATGAGCTGGTCGGCAAGTGGTTAAATATGCTTCTGAAAGAATTATATGCTAGAAATTCAGTGTGCTCCTAACTTTCTGGTTGAGCTGAAAGCCCAGTGCCTTTGTATTATCAGCCCTGCCCAACTTACCTATGTCATGTATATGAGGCGGCAGGAAAGTGTTCTGCAGTCCAAAGTACATGTAAGTAGCGTACAGTGAGCCTTCTTATTCTAGGACAGGAATCTGTCAGGACAGGATCGCCAGGTGAAAATAGGTAATAAAAAGCCTGTACAAATAGGGCTATTGCATTTCAGGACTAGGGATGAGCCGAACACCCGGACCCCAAATTCGAATGAACTTTAGAACCCCATTGAAGTCTATGGGACTCGAACGTTCGAAATTAAAAGTGCTAATTTTAACGGCTAATATGCAAGATACTGTCCTAAAAAGGGTTTGGGGACCTGGCTCCTGCCCCAGGGGACATGGGTCAATGCATAAAATGTTTTTAAAAATGGCCGTTTTGGCGGGAGCACTGATTTTAATGACGATTAAAGTGAAAAAAAAAGTGAAATATTCCTTTAAATATGGTGCCTGGGGGGTGTCTGTAGTATGCCTGTGAAGTGCCACGTGTTTCCTGTGTTTAGAACAGTCCCTGCACAAAATGACATTAAACGGAAATAACACCATTTAAAACTGCTTGCGGTTTTAATGTTATATCTGGTTCCTGCAATATGGTTGAAAATCATTGAGAAAAATGGCATGGGTAGCCCTCCCTGCCCATTACCAGCCTATTTGGGTCTTGTACGCATATTAAGGGGAACCCTGTACCCATATTAAAAAAAGGAAATGTGTGTGGCCCCCAGGCCCTATATACTCAGAACAGCAGTATACAGGCGGTGCAAACAAGACAGGGACTGTGTAGGTTTGTTGTGTTAAGTTGAATCTGTTTGTAATTTTCAACTGGTACATTTTTAAAGTGTAGCTCCAGTCAAAAAAACGATTTTTAAGCTTTTTGGAAAACATAGGGAAGGGTTATCACCCCTGTATAATTTGTTTTGTCGTCCATCTTTTTTCATCTCACTTGCTGTTGTCTCCTTCCGTTTGCAAGTAGGAGATGTTTGTAAATTGGATGTTTGAAAGTAGGGGCCTGCCCTATATGCTCTGCAGAAATGGCGGAACAAGGTGTTGGTTTTGCCACAACATTGTAAGCCCTCAAAGTGACTCTTGGTGGGCGCTGGAGCACCCTGCTGTGAACGATTATATCAAGAATTGTAATTACATGCCATTGTTGAACAGTGGTAGAAAAATTGACCTTTGGTGGTTGTGGTGCTGGTGCCACAACACTATAAGTCCTCACCGTTACTCTGGGTGGGCACAGGAAGGGGCCCTCCTGTGAAATATTATATCAAGAATTGTAATTACATGTCCCTGTTAAACAGGGGCAGAAAAATTTGGCCTTAGGCACTGCTGCTGGTGCCACCACACTGCAACCTCTGCCATATACTCTAGTTTTATTGCAGGAATTAGCCCTGCAGCAAAGCATTGCATCAAAAATTGTAATTAAACGCCCTGTTAAACAGGGGCAGAAAAATTGGGCCTTAGGCACTGGTGCTGGTGCCACCACACTGCAACCTCTGCCATATACTCTAGTTTTATTGCAGGAATTAGCCCTGCTGCAAAGCATTGCATCAAAAATTGTAATTAAACGCCCCTGTTAAACAGGGGCATAAAAATTGGGCCTTAGGCACTGGTGCTGGTGCCCCCACACTGCAACCTCTTCCATATACTCTAGTTTTATTGCAGGAATTAGCCCTGCTGCAAAGCATTGCATCAAAAATTGTAATTAAACGCCCCTGTTAAACAGGGGCAGAAAAATTGGGCCTTAGGCATCACCCAGAACCAGAAATGTTCTTCCAACATATCAGCGGAGGAGGAAGAGGATAGACAATCAACATAACAGGACAGTCACTCAGCATCAGCATAGGCAGTCTTGAAGGGATGTGATATTTCAAAAAAAATTATTCTGTTACATCAGCTTCAGGTGCTTGGTAGCTGTGGGTGATCCAAGACTGATTCATCTTGATGAAGGTCAGTCGATCAACTGATTCGGTGGACAGGCGCACCCTGTGATCGGTAACAAAGCCACCAGCAGCACTGAAGGTGCGTTCCGAAAGAACGCTGGATGCAGGACAGGCCAGTAGCTCAATTGCATACTGTGCAAACTCTGGCCAGTGATCCATCCTCAAGACCCAGTAAGCCAGAGGATTTTCGGTGGGAAAGGTGTCCAAGTCTGACCTTGCCCCTAGGTATTCCTGCACCATGTAAATCAGACGCTGGCGATGGGTGCTGGAACCGATCATACCTTGGGGCTGCGGACTAAAAAATTGTCTGAAAGCATCAGTCAGACGGCCACCTTCTCCACCGCTCCTTCTGACCGATGCCTCAGCAACACGTTGTCCAGGACCAGGAGTTTGTAACCTCCCAGTCTCTGGGAACGCGTTGCACAGACCTTTCTGCAAGGCCTCCCGGAGATGTCTCATCCTCTGCTCCCTCTGCGATGGCAAGATAAGGTCGGCAACCTTACCCTTGCACCGTGGATCAAGGAGAGTGGCCAGCCAGTAATGGTCCCTCTCCTTGATCCGAAGAATACGAGGATCCTTCCGCAGGCTTTGCAGGATCAGGGAGGCCATGCAGCGTAGGTTAGCTGAGGCATTCGGTCCGGAGTCCTCTGGGTCACTAAGGACAACATGATCCGCAGCTACCTCCTCCCAGCCACGTACAAGTCCACGTGTTTCTTGGGACTGTAAATCATCCCTACAAGACTGCTGCTGCTGCTGCTGCTGCTGCTGATGCTGAGTGCCAGCCTCCACCTCCATGCTGACACAATCATCCTCCTCCTCCTCTTCCTCCTCCTCATCCTCTTCCTGTGTGATGGGTGGCACAGCAGGAACACTGTCTGGATAAAGGGGGCCTTGAGAGGCAAGGAAGTCCTCCTCTTCCTGCCTCTGTTCTGCCTCAAGTGCCCTGTCCATTATTCCACGCAGCGTATGCTCCAAGAGGTGGACAAGAGGTACAGTGTCACTGATGCATGCACTGTCACTGCTCACCATCCTTGTGGCCTCCTCAAACGGTGACAGGACAGTGCATGCATCCCTGATCATGCCCCACTGGCGTGGTGAGAAAAAACCGAGCTCCCCTGACCCTGTCCTGGTGCCGTAGTCGCACAGGTACTCATTGATGGCCCTCTGCTGCGTGTGCAGCCGCTGCAGCATGGCCAACGTTGAGTTCCACCTGGTGGGCATGTCACATATAAGGCGGTTCTTGGGCAGGTTCAACTCCTTTTGGAGCTCAGCCAGCCGAGCACAGGCATTAAATGATCGTCGGAAATGCACACAGACTTTCCTGGCCTGCTTCAGGACATCCTGTAAGCCGGGGTACCTGCCCAAGAACCGCTGCACCACCAGGTTAAGGACGTGAGCTACACAGGGCACATGGGTCAGTTGTCCCTGTCGGAGGGCGGAGAGGAGGTTGGTGCCATTGTCACAAACCACCATTCCTGGCTTAAGCTGGCGTGGCGTCAACCACCTCTCGGCCTGCCCCTGCAGAGCTGACAAAACATCCGCCCCAGTGTGGCTCCTGTCCCCCAAACAAACCAGCGCAAGCACGGCATGGCATAGTTTTGCCTGCGTACTTGCGTAGCCCCTGGAACGCCTACGAAGCACCGCTGGTTCTGAGGAGAGAGCACTGGAAGAGGCCATGGAGGAAGAAGAAGAGGAGGGGGTGGAGGAGAGAGGTGTGTCACAACCAATAGTAGCATTTTGGAGGCGTGGTGGCGGAACAACCTCCAACACTACTGCACCTTGTCCTGCATCCTTCCCAGCTGCCAGAAGAGTGACCCAATGGGCCGTGAAAGACAGGTAACGTCCCTGTCCATGCCTGCTGGACCATGAGTCAGCGGTAATATGCACCTTACCGCTGACCGCCCTGTCCAGCGAGGCAAGGACATTGCCTTCCACATGCCGGTAGAGAGCCGGAATCGCCTTCCGTGAGAAAAAGTGGCGTTTGGGGACCTGCCACTGAGGAACCGCACATTGTACAAACTCACGGAAGGGGGCCGAGTCTACCAACTGAAAAGGCAGCAGTTGAAGTGCTAGCAATTTAGCCAAGCTAGCATTCAACCGCTGGGCATGTGGATGGCTGGGAGTGAACTTCTTTCACCGGTCCAGCAGCTGGGGCAGGGACATTTGCCTGCTATAATCGGACGTGGGTGTACCGCTAGCAGAGTTCCCGGAAGCACTTGGCTGTGACACACCTAATTCTACACCTTCATTCCTCTCAGAGCAGGTTTCAGAGAGGACTGAAGGTCTAGTGGGGTTGGAGATGCCAGCTGATGAGGAGCAAGGAGATGTCCGCTTTGTTCTTTGGTGTGGGTCTTTGAGGTACGCTTGCCAACGAGCTGCATGGCAGGTCAACATATGTCTGGTCAAGCATGTGGTGCCCAAGCGGCTGATGTTTTGGCCACGCGAGATACGCTTGAGACATATGTTGCAAATAGCAGCGGTGCGATCTGATGCACTTGTCTCAAAAAAGGCCCACACCAAAGAACTTTTAGAATAACGCGCAGAGGCAGCGCCCTGCACAGGCGGAGCTCTGCGGTGTGATTCAGTCGGTGTGCTGCCCCTAAGCTGACCCACGTGGTGGGTCTAGGGAAGGAGTCACTGATGATGACATTGAGAGGAGGGAAGACGATGCGTTGGCAGCTGCTTTGCTAGTACCCTGAGACTGGGTGAGAGAGGATGAGGAGGATGAAGAGGGCTTGGTCATCCACTCTACCAAGTCGTTGGCATGTTGCGGTTCAACATGTCCAGCTGCCGAAAAGAAGGACAAGCGTGTCCCATGGCCACGTGCTGATGACAATGCACCGCGTCCACGACCAGCACTGTTGTCTCTAGACACAGAGCCTGCTTGCCCTCTTTTATCGGCTCGCGCCTGTCTGCCTCTCCTTGCTGGCCTTCCAGACATGGTAATGGCCTGAAGGGAGTTGGGTAAAACAGCAGTGTAATGGAGTCACACAACACCCACTAAGCCCTGCAGATGGCTCTATTAGAGAACAGCAATAAACGGTAGATACAGGTGTATATTGTGCTGGAGTCACACAACACCCACTAACTCCTGCAGATGCCTTTATTATAGAACACCAGAGATAAAGGGGTATACTGTAATTGAGTCACACAACACCCACTAAGCCCTGCAGATGCCTCTATTAGAGAACAGCAATAAAGGGTAGATACAGGTGTATATTGTGCTGGAGGCACAAAAAACCCACTAACTCCTGCAGATGCCTTTTTTATAGAACACCAGAGATAAAGGGGTATATACAGATGTATACTGTGCTGTGCTGGAGGCACACACAACTTCCAATAACTCCTGCAGATGGCAAGTGGGCTCAAATAGATAAGAGCTATGTAGGTGGATATAGCGGTGTGTACTGGGTACAGAGCACGCAGACAGCACGCACAAGCTCCTAACACTACTGACTGCAAGCTCTATTATAAAAGATAGATCACTAGCTATATAGGTGAGGTGAATATAGCGGTGTATACTGCGGTCAGGGTACACAGACAACAACCACTACACAACAGCAAGATCGAAAATCGGCCGAAAATGATCGGTGTGTACTGTGTTGAAGGTACAGAGAACACCCACTAACTGCTTCAGACGCCAACACACTACACTAGGCCGCCGCGCTGGCAGCCTTATATAGTGTGGGGCGTGTACTACACAGCCTGAGCTATGATTGGCCGCAGGCATCCTGCCTGTGGCCAATCATGGCTCTCCTCGCTGCTGGCGCTGTGATTGGCCAAGCATGCGGGGTCACAGTGCATGCTTGGCCAATCATGAGCCAGCAATGCACTGCCATGACGCAGTGCATTGTGGGCCGTGAGCGCCACACGAATTTGGCGCAAACGGCCCATAACGTTCGGAATTCGCCGAACGGGCGAACAGCCGATGTTCGAGTCGAACGTATGTTCGACTCGAACACGAAGCTCATCCCTATTCAGGACTGATAAGCTGCAACATATTACATTTCCAATTCAGGAGCTCTCCTCTTAAGCCCCTTTTTCACACAGGGCAGATGTGCTCAGCGGACATCGCTAGCTCAGTAGGGGATCGCTCCGTTGATCCCCGCTGAGCAGGTGGATGACAGGTCCGTCTCTGCTCACTGTGCAGGGATGGACCTGTCAGAGCCCAGCTGTTCTCTATGGGAAGATTGGATGAAAATGGATAGCATGTCTGTTTTCATCCAATCCCATCCGATCTGATCCACTGGACAGATGGCGAACGTATCTCCATCTTTCTATTTTGAGCAGAACTTGTTGGATCAGATGGCAGGCGGGTGTTAGCAGTCACATCTCCGCTGACATCTGCGTGCCCATACAATTCAATGGGTGGCCCGCTCAAATCCGCCTGAAACTCGTGTGAAAGGGGCCTTAAGCTAAACAAATGGATCTTTTTTTTTTTTATTAGCCAGCTGACTGACCCAAAAAAAAAAAAAAACAGATTCCCCTATCCACGCATTTGAGGTGGATAGAGGAATCCTCTTTGCTGCGCGAATGTATTCTGACAGCGAGGACTCCTCTGCTGTCAGAATACACTGATTAGTGCTGCAACCTGTTGGTTGCATTGCCGATCAAACAAAGTTTTTCTAACATTCCCATTTGTGAGAAATCGATTATCAGATTGATTTCTCACGAACTGGAACAGCCATAGATGGATTGAAATTCAGCAGGTCCATGCTGAACTGGACCAATTTCAATTCATCTATTGTAAGCTTTAGGCCCCTTTCACACATGCAAACCATTTGTCCATTTTTCATCCATACGTTGACCGATGAAAAATGGACAACAATGCATCTCTATAGAAAAACTGATGTTGCGCAAACTGTTATATATAAATTTAAATCCTGTATAATAATAATGTAAATGGATGATCATCTATTTACATCCGTTTACATCAGTTTTTTTGGAATGGATCAAAGCTCTATTTTTCTTCTGTTAAAAAAGACATATCTGATGAAAAATGGATGTAAACGGGCAAACGCTCTCTTTTTGCAGGAAAGAATGGTTAAGGACTCTAGCTGAAGGGTGTAAAAAACTGATGTAAAAATGGATGTCAAACTGATGAAAAACGTAATCAGTTTTTTTCTTTGAAAAGACGTGACTGAACTGATGAAACAAACAGTCTGCATGTGTGAAAGGGGCCCAAGGTCCCTTTCACACATGCCGACCGGATCGTTTGTTTCATCAGTTCTGTCACATCTTTTCAAAGAAAAAAAACATATGACCTTTACAGTTGGCATCAGTTTTTAATCCATTTTTACATCTGCCAGCTAGAATCCTTAACCACTTGAGTCCCAGAGACATTCTTTCATGCAAAAACAGACCAACTGTCTGTTTATGTCCGTTACAAAAAAATGACTGTTGACGGAAGCGGATGTAAATGGATGACAATCTATATACATCCATTTTTCCATTAAGATGCACTGATGTCCATTTTTCATCTGTCAACGGATGGATGAAAAACAAGCAGTCTGCATGTGTGAAAGGGGCCATAGGGATACTACCACTGGTGACTTGTCACCAGCAACAGGATTACTCATCAGTGTCAAGAACCAAGCAATAGAGACAGCAGAGCTATGCTAGCCATAGACTTTTGAATCTTCCTGCTGAACTTCCTGCTGAACTGTGTAAGGGCAGGCTGAATGTATCAAGTTTATCAATTGATCAACTTGGGTACAACCAGCCTGCCGGATTTTACTTGCGATTATTGCTAGCAGTTGGTATAGCCTCTAGCAATAATCACCGTGGTTGCAGTGCAAGAAAGAAATTTACACCGTGTATGGCCTGCCTTAGTTCAGTTGTTGACCAAAAGCATTTTATTTGGACTTTATCCGGTACTCAGTTAGGAAGCTGAACAAAAAGGTTGCTCACGTATTAGTTATTTTTTGTTTATGTCATTTATTTATTTTTATTTTTTTACACAATTACTTAGACTTGAGTAGAAATTATAGGTTAGTGTGTGTGTTCATGTTCAATGAAAACATATTTTACAGCTTCAAGGGAACCCTATTCACTGAGAAGGAAATTGTGATGCGATATTGTGGTTATGTTGTGGCTTTCTAGCACATGGGAATAAGGCATGGCTTGCAGCCACATAGTACAAGTGAGTCCAACACACACAAATTGAAATGCTTCATAAGGAAAAGTAAACAGAATCCAGAAAACGTTATTTCTGTTTTCTACTTGACAAAAACAGCAATAAATCAGTCAAGCAAACAGATAATTGTAATACTTGAGTTTTAAATAAAACATTTAAAGTCTTCTCTGGATAAAATAAAAGATAGTTGATCACATTTTTTCCATAGAAGAGAATAGGCCAAATACTCGGTGATCATTGGAGGATTGTGGAATAAAATAGATTTAAAATGAATTTCCTGGTTGTCCAGGGCAGTGGCTGGTGTTGTGCTCGCTCTGACCACAGGAGCACACTATGAAAACAATCAGGCTATTAGGTCTAGCAGACTATGCCCTTACTATTCTCTGGGAGTGTGCTACACTGTGGGGAAGAGAACCAATCAAGAGTTTCCCCACACACTACCAGAAAACATGCATGGATTAACACAAAGCCATACGAGCCTAGAGTAACACTGAAAAACAAGTAATATAAATTAAATAAACAATGGTAAAGAAAAAAATAAATACTGGCAAGCCCTTATTTATATCAGTGCTCCTTGTGTTTTGATGCCATTTTAAAATAATAACTGTGACAACATTTTCTGGGTCTACAATTATTACTTTCCTCAAAACCCACATGTTTAAAGTGGTAGTAAACCGCTGGCTTTGATTTTTTTTAATACTGCAAGACAATGTCATAATGTGCTAGTATACATAGCACATTACGTGAAACTTACCTTAGAACGAACCCTCCAGCGGAACGCTGTCACCGATGAAGATGCTTCCATCTTCACCCGGTCTGCCTTCCTGGTTCGTGGACTCCAGCTGTGTGATTGGTCGGAGCCACAATGACGTCATTCCTATGGATGCACACGGGAGCCGCCGTTTACAGCATGGGCATGCCATTCCTTGAGAGCGCATGTGCCGGTGATGTCACCCGCAGCATCTAAAGTAGATATCTCCTAAACGGCACACATTTAGGAGATATTTACAGTACCTATAGGTAAGCCTTCTTATAAGCTTACCTGTAGGTAAAAATCATACATAGGACTTTACTCCCATGTTAAATAGTATGCCTGCCTAAGCAGAGCTGGATTACATACAGTGCCACAGTCACTACTGCATATAACTGCAGAAGGTTTAATGCACCTAGCTGGAAGATGGGCAGAGGTTTCCTTGCCTATTATTCTGTATGTCTATATGTCGATTTTAGGCGATCTTGTGTTCTGGGCTGGGTGAGTTGTTAGCTTATACACGTTACCTTTCGGTCCCTTTTTCTTGGGTGACATGGTATTGTTTGGGCGTCAGACGTTGTCTCAATTCTTGTTCAGTAAAAATCACCTTGCAGATCTTCTTTTCCTTGCGTGACCCTGAGAACAATAAAATCACAAAAATCTGTTAAGTTTTAATTGCAGTAATTACTTTGTTGTTTTGCTTGTTCACAAACACTAGTTGTAGACAGAAACACACCAGTCAATAGTTGATTTACTAAAACCGGAGAGTTCAAAATCTGGTGCAGGTGCCCATGGTAGCCAATTAGTTTCTAACTTATTCAATTAAGATTTGACAATAAAACCTGGAGAAGCAAAATGATACCCCAGCTCCGCTGCCAATATGATGGTCTATGAACTGTGGACCGGTGCTCTAGCCAGGACGTTCAGGCTCCCAAAATGCAGTACTTCAATCAGAAAAGGGCTGGCAACTCGGATGCTCTTGAATAAAAGTCCTTTATTTGGTTACATGGGTACTCGGGTACAGGCTGACGCGTTTCGGCTAAGAAGCCTTCATCAAAGCATAAAACCTGGAAACTGATTGGTTTCTATGCAGAGCTACACTCCACCGTTTTCGTAAACCAACTCCAATCTGTCCAAAGTTAAAGTGAGCAAAAGAAGATAATTGAGAGCAGCACATTCCACGGGAGCAAGGTGGCATTTATATCAAAACTGATGCAAAGTAAAAGTAGTTGGTTTATGGAAAGAAACCAGAAAAACTTTTTGGAAAATGTTTAGGGAACGAATGCAAAAACTAAAAGAATATATACAATTTAAGCAGATAGCAGCCTGGCCAAGATTGACTGCAGGACCTCAGCGCTGTGGGGCATCAATATGAAAGAAGAGGGTCGCCATTGTCAATGCCTACACTGCCATGTGTACTAGTTAGAAATAACAACCAATATAATGCCATCTGGGCTTTCTGTGCATGACAGCCTCACACAGCTATTCATAACAAAAGTAAACATGTTCTAACAAATATTATCCCAAACAGCATAAAAAAAAAAATACAGGTTAGTGATAAAAAAAAAAAAAAAATAGTAAAACCCCTCATCATATTCTGCATGCGTTGTTTCTTATTATTTCTTCTACTGCTCATTAACTGTGACCCCCCCCCCCCCTTCTGGTCAGTGTCTGGTGCTAGCTCTGGTGAAATGCAAAGTACAGCAACAGATTCCAACCAATAAGGCCGCGTACACACGGGCGGACTGTTCGCCCAACCTTGTTCGGCAAACAGTTTCATCAAACAGTCCGCTCAAAATTTGCATGAGCGGACTTGCCCACACACGAGCGGACTGTTTGACGAACAAGGTTGGGCAAACAGTTCGCTCAACTTTTGAAATGAACGGACTCGCCCACGTAAGGCGGAGGCAAGTCCGCCCATTTCGAGCGCGTGTACAGGTAGGCGGGGCCCGCGAAGGAGACGTCGCGGGCTCCGCCGCCTGGAATGGGCTTAAAGGGGAACCCCAACGCCGAAAAAAATCGGCGTGGGGGTTCCCCCCAAGTCCACACCAGACCCTTGTCCGAGCACGCTACCCGGCCGGCCAGGAAAGGGGGGCGAGCGAGCGCGCCCCCCCTCCTGAGCCGTACCAGGCCGCGTGCCCTCAACATGGGGGGTGCCTTGGGGAAGGGGGGGGCCGCGCGGCCCCCCCACCCCAAAGCACCTTGTCCCCATGTTGATGAGGACAAGGGCCTCTTCCCGACAACCCTGGCCGTTGGTTGTCGGGGTCTGCGGGCGGGGGGCTTATCGGAATCCGGGAGCCCCCTTTAAGAAGGGGGCCCCCGGATACCGGCCCCCCACCCTATGTGAATGAGTATGGGGTACAATGTACCCCTACCCATTCACCTGTGAAATAAAGTACAAATAAAAACACAACACAGGGGGAAAAAATATTTTATTGCACAGCCGGGGGTCTTCCGTCTTCGGGGGTCTTCTCGCCGGACTCCTCCGCTATGTGTGTGTAGCTCTTTTGCCAGCGGAGGAGTCCGGCTTTCTTCCTCCCCGCCGCCGGCCTCTTCTCCCGACTTCGGGGGTCTTGTCCCCCTCTTCGGTTCTTCTGCCGGGCCACCGCGCCTGGTCCGGTGGCCCGGTCTTCTGTCGCCGTCTTCCGTTCTTCTGTCGCCGCCTTCGGTTCTTCTGCCGGGCCACCGCGCCTTCTTGTAGCTCTTTTACAGGCGGTGGCCCGGTCTTCTGTCGCCGTCGCCGCCTTCCGTTCGTGTTCTTCTTCTTGTTCTTCTTGTTCTTCTCCAGGCGATGTTGACACGTCGCTCCCTCCGGCCGGAATGCCAGAGCCGCCCTGCGCTGTGACTTATATAGTGACAATGGGGCGGGGTCACATGGTATATGTCACATGGGTTGATGTCACATGGTGACCCCGCCCCCTTACGATGTCATAGTCCCCATGTGACATCAACCCATGTGACCAACCCATGTGACATATACCATGTGACACCGCCCCATTGTCACTATATAAGTGACCGCACAGCGCGTCCCCGGCATTCCGGCCGGAGAGCTCGTCGAGTCAACATCTCCAGGAGAAGAACAAGAAGAACAAGAAGAAGAACACAAATGGAAGGCGGCGACGGCGACAGAAGACCGGGCCACCGCCTGTAAAAGAGCTACAAGAAGGCGCGGTGGCCCGGCAGAAGAACCGAAGGCGGCGACAGAAGAACGGAAGACGGCGACAGAAGACCGGGCCACCGGACCAGGCGCGGTGGCCCGGCAGAAGAACCGAAGAGGGGGACAAGACCCCCGAAGTCGGGAGAAGAGGCCGGCGGCGGGGAGGAAGAAAGCCGGACTCCTCCGCTGGCAAAAGAGCTACACACACATAGCGGAGGAGTCCGGCGAGAAGACCCCCGAAGACGGAAGACCCCCGGCTGTGCAATAAAATATTTTTTCCCCCTGTGTTGTGTTTTTATTTGTACTTTATTTCACAGGTGAATGGGTAGGGGTACATTGTACCCCATACTCATTCACATAGGGTGGGGGGCCGGTATCCGGGGGCCCCCTTCTTAAAGGGGGCTCCCGGATTCCGATAAGCCCCCCGCCCGCAGACCCCGACAACCAACGGCCAGGGTTGTCGGGAAGAGGCCCTTGTCCTCATCAACATGGGGACAAGGTGCTTTGGGGTGGGGGGGCCGCGCGGCCCCCCCCTTCCCCAAGGCACCCCCCCATGTTGAGGGCACGCGGCCTGGTACGGCTCAGGAGGGGGGGCGCGCTCGCTCGCCCCCCTTTCCTGGCCGGCCGGGTAGCGTGCTCGGACAAGGGTCTGGTGTGGACTTGGGGGAAACCCCACGCCGATTTTTTTCGGCGTTGGGGTTCCCCTTTAAGCCCATTCCAGGCGGCGGAGCCCGCGACGTCTCCTTCGCGGGCCCCGCCTACCTGTACACGCGCTCGAAATGGGCGGACTTTCCGAGCGGGAACAGTCCGCTCATTTCGAAAGTACAGCGGACAGGCCCACACACGGGCGGACTGTTCGCTCAAACACAGTTTCAGCGGACAGTTTTTCGGAATTTCCGAAAGACTTTGTCCGTCCAACTGTCCGCTGAAACTGTCCGCTGAAAGCCCACACACGAGCGGACTGTCCGCCCAAACACTGTTCAGCGGACAAGGTTGGGCGAACAGTCCGCCCGTGTGTACGCGGCCTAAGACTTCGGTTTACTAATACTGGTACTAAATCTTGGTAGATGATTATTTCGGATTGGTGGCTATGGGTTTATAAATTATGCATATCATTATTGCATTTGCCATCTGTCATTGAATAAGCCTTTTTTTTTTTTCAATAATTTTTATGGAAGAGTTTACAGATAAGAGATATCAAAAAACATGAGAACATTTCCATCAAAAACCATAAGGGCCAGTTCACACCACAAAAATGCACTCCAGATCCGTCCCGGATGCGTTTCTGCATGCGCGTTTTTTGATGGGTTCCGGTGCATTTTTTATGTGTTTTTGATGCATTCCAGTGTGTTTTTGATGCATTTTACTTCTTTCCAGTACAGTCCAGTGCAGGAAAAATGCAGCAAGTTCTACTTTTTTTCTGGAACTGAAAAGCCCTAGAACTGACTGCACTGGTGTGAACTATGCCATTGGAATCATAACTTACTTTCCATGCGTTTTTGATGCAGAACAAAAACACCCTGGACTGCATGTGGTGTGAACTGGCCCCTAAGGACATTTGTAGACAGTAGCACCTGTCAGGATCTAATAATGAAGTCCTGCATTTGGATAGACAAAGACAAAGTGGGGTGTATATATATATATATATATATATATATATATATATATATATATATATATATATGTAAAGCCAAATGGTGACTGTCATATTAGTAGTTGGAAACTAGGTTAGGCGTGCAATCTGGTACCCCCCCCATTTGGGATCAAACTGCATTGGGGGGGGGGGAAATCACACCTCCCATCCTCTGTTCCTTCCCAAAAGCAAAACAGCTAGTTAAAAACTATTATGTACCATAACTATAGTGTTGACTTGCAACTAAACAAACTATGACGTATTAGTCTTTGCTGAATGAACTGTATGCGGACGGTATAAAGGTTCTGGTTGAAGGTAACTATGTTTTCCTGAATTTCGATCTATCACATCGTTTGTGCTTAAACACATCTGCATGAAATCTATCAGGACACTTGTTTGTTTAGACTGCTGTGATATCCTCGTGAGGTACGAGCTGGTCATATATATTAGTATTACTTTAGTAAGGGATGATAGCCTGTCAGTCTGAGATAGGCAAGAGGACAGAGTAGTTTGGTTCAGATCTTGGGGGGGAAAGGGTGAAGTAATCCGGGATAGCTGGTAGTAAAAGAGAAAGAGGGGTAAGGGAGGGGGGTGGTGGATGAGTATTCCATTCTCCTCCGTCTAGAAATATTGGGGGTTTAATTAAGCTAGTTAAGTGAATAAGCCCATTTGAGGACAACCATATCATCTCTACCCAGAAAACATGTTCTTACACTTGAATTCCTTTATAAAACTGCATATAAATCAATCAGATTTTTTTCTGGTCATTGTAAAATTATTTATAAGGAGGAATGGTCGGTCCCTCAATTTACCCCAGTCCCTTTTTAAACAGATCATTAGACATGTGCACTGCCAAAAAATGTGATCGTTTTGGTTTCACTTGTTTGTTTTTTCATTTTTTGGGTCATTTGTTATGATCGAAATTCCTTATTTTAAAAGATTTTTTAAATTTGAAAGTTCGGAAATTAGAAAATTTGGAAATTCAAAGTCCAAAAAACTAAAATCCGAAAATAAGAATGAAAATTCTAAAAAAATAATAATTTGAAAATCTGAAATAACTGACTAAAAATAACTAATTATTAAATTATAGGTATTGGAATTTCCTTTCAAATTTGGCAGTTAGTGAACGTAATGAATAAATTCCAAATTATCCAAAATAATAAATGCCACATCTAAACGAATGGAACATAACTAATTAATAATAATAAAACGTTTATTATTATTATTATTATTATTATTATTATTATTAATTATTATTAATTTGTTACATTCCATTCTTTTAGATGCAGCATTCGTTATATCTAATAATTTGTAACTTTGGATAAATTTGTATTTATTAGGTTCACTAACAGCCAAATTTGAAAGGAAATTCCAATACCTATAATGTATTAGTTAGTAATAGTTATTATTAGTTAGTTATTATTACAGATTTTAAAATTTTCGGGATTTCTTATTTTCTGATTTTTGTTCTTATTTTCGGATTTTTGAATTTCAGAAAAATTTGTTAAATGGGTTTTCGGTAATTCGAATACTTCCAAATGAACTAATTTGTCAAATTTCGTCTAAAGTCAAATTTGGATAAAAACGAATTGTATATGTCTTCAGATCATTTCTTTCCTTGTAATTTGAATTATATTTAGAAGTCAGCGTGTTTTTCCTTCTATAAAATTACCAGAATTAAACATGAACTATATGTCTACTGATGTACATTGTAAAACAGCAAAGTGGTGGACATTAATTTCTGTAGAGCAGTATATAAACAGCACTGCAGAAATTTTTCTCAGGCAACCAATGTGCCCATGAAAACCTGTGATCTGAGCCATCATCTGACGGTCCTGATCACAGACACCATGTACAGAGCTGATCTGAGCAGTTCTGTACCTTGTGACTACTGTAGTGACCAATCACAGTATTTGCAAATTTAAACAGCGTACTGTTTACCTTTGGGAGCCCTCTCCTTCACAATTACAGCAGCTGCTGTAAAAAAATAAAAAAGCCCCTCTGGCACAGTAAGGTGGATTTACTAGGTTTACTAAAACTGGAGAGTACACCTGGGGCAGGTGTGCATGGTAGCCAATCAACTTCTTACTTCAGCTTGTTCAATTAAGCTTTGGAAGCTGATTGGTTTCTGCAGATCTGTACAGAAATTATTCAGCTTAATCTAACAAGCTGAAGTTAGATCTGATTGGCTACCATGCAGAGCTTCCCCAGATTTTGCACTCTCTGGTTTTAGTAGATCAACCCCAGTGTTAGAAAACTTCCTTTAGGCCCTGTTAGAAGTTTTTGAGTTAATTAATATTTTAAGTGATAAAAGTTTCTTAAAATATATGTAAGTTATATGTATGGAAATAAGTAATGGTTTCTAAAGGTCACAGAACAACACAGAGTATAGAGAGGAGTGGTTTTGCTGAGTAGGTACATCTATTTTTGAGTTACTATGTCAGGATAATGGGCGGAGTTATGCTACTTATCTATAGACTGAACCATATTAGGTATATATGCAAATATGGGTGTTATTAGGATATGCTGACATAACATCATGAAACAGTATAAGAATGGAGCAGGATTATGAGAGTGAGGGGAGATCGGTGGGAAGAGAAGGAACGCTATACTTTGAAAATGTAACACCAGAAGTACCACCTTAGAAGCCAAAACCATGCCATATGTTACCAGATGTCAATCTTGTCTTTGCTTATCTTTCTGAACAATAAACCAACTATTGAACGAATGAAGGATTCTTCAATTTCTACTCCTGAAAGTACGATCGAAATGCCTTGGATGAAGACATACATATCTCCGCTACACACCCTTTAGGAGAAGGGATACTGATTCACATATTACACAAAGACTTTGCTATTCATTAAGAAACACCCCTGTGAGTATAGTAGAATATTGGAGTAATATGTATTTTACTGGGAAGTGTAGAGTATGTAGAGTTTCCACTACATTTACATTTCTACTACTCTAAATCACTTTTTTTTAGGCCCCTTTCACACTGGGGCGTTTTTCAGGCACTACAGCACTAAAAATAGCGCCTGTATAGCTCCTGAAAAAATCTGGCCCCTTTCACTCCAGTGTGAAAAAATCTGGACCCTTTCACTCCAGTGTGAAAAAATCTGGACCCTTTCACTCCAGTGTGAAAACCGGTGCATGGCAGGACGGTGAAAAAAGTCCTGCTAGCCGCATCTTTGGAGCGGTGAAGGAGCGGTGTATTCACTGCTCCTACACATTGAAATCAATGGGGCAGCCCGGCTATACCGCCGGCAAAGCGCCGCTGCAGTTTTAACCCTTTTTCGGCCACTAGCGGGGGTTAAAAGCGCCCCGCTAGTCGCATACCACCGCTAAAACTACGGTAAAGCGGCGCTAAAAATAGCGCCGCTTTACCGCCGATGCCGCTCCCACCCCAGTGTAATGTCAGCTTGTTAGATTAAGCTAGATTGATTTCTGTACAGAGCTGCACCACATTTTGTATGCTCCAGTTTTAGTACATCAACGCCAAAACCTTTCTGTCTTTCAGCCCTGCTGCAGTACACTATGCCAGCATTTCCCAGATTTCAAAATGACAACCAGGATTTGCTGTGTAATTACAGCAGACATTACAGCAGCTGCTGTCAACAAACAGACCTTCTGACAAAGTGTGACATTGTATCTTTCTTTCGAATTTGAACAATCTAAAATTGTATCTACAGATCACAGGGATGAGCTTCAATTTGCTGTCAACCTTACATGCAACCTTGCAAATAAAATAAAAAAAGCCCTTAGTTTACAGCACACCAATCATATCAAATTAATTCCTTCCTCCCCTTCTCCCCATAGCTTTTATTTTCAGATGTTTTGTTTATTGCTATTTTCTAACCATTACTATTTAAACATTTTTCATTTTTATTTATTTCGTTCGTTACATTTTTTGTGTCACAAAAAAGTGTAAAATTAAAACAAAGACTTTTTTTTTCATTTTCACTGGTTTATACCAGAATTTTAGTGCCATTTTAAACAGGCAAAATTAAATACAATTTTAACTATTTTTTATCTACAGTAACGCTCATTTTTTTTCATAACACTAATCAAAGTAGAATTTTTTTTTTAGTTACGTTATGATTTTTGTCTGTGGATTGCATAAAAAAAATATTTTTACACGGCAATATCACTACGAGAAATTTTGTTTGTCTTTAAAAAAACTAATATATGAATTATGTTGTAATGGCAAAGTCAATACAGAAATGTAAAAATAGTTTTGGCTCAAAGGTTTTTCCATTTTCTAACTTTCACCAGAAGTTAGCAGCTAACTGCTCTTGTATATGGCATGTAAATGGTACAGCCATTTCTCTTTTTAGTTGTTTCATTAATTAACCACTTTTAAATTCCAAGTAGGTTTATGGTAAGTAGGCTATTTAGGACTTTATTTGTTTATACTTTATTGGTTTTTGTTTACTTTTGTTTATTCAATAATTTTGATTACAGATTTTGTTTATTCAATAACTTTGATTACAGCACACTTGGTCATCAATCACTCCACCACGACTGCATTGTATTGCTGAACCACCCCTCCCATATTTTGGTGTGCTGACGAAACTTTGTGGACTCCTCAATACCCACCTGCTTGGATGAGTAGTTGAGGGATGGGACGCATGAATCTGTAGTTCCAACCCCTCCTATTGTTACTGACCTGTCAGCTAAAAATGGCATCTGTTCCTCTACTGTCCTAGAATATTAGAGGTATCTGAGACCCTCTGAAACACACTACAGTACTTGCAAAATGTGTGCTGCAGGAAACACATCTGGTGTCAGAGACAGTTTCATGTATGCATTTCTCCTGGGTGGGATGGGAGTATCACTCTACTCACACCACCTATTCTTGGGGGGGGGGGGGGGGGGTTGAGTGTCCTGCTACACCGATCCATTGATTTTCTATTATTTGATAAACTGATTGATTCAGAGGGGGTTTGTGGTATTGTTATGCAGATTATATCAAGTTGAATGTATTCTTGCAATGGTGTATATACCCCCTCTCTTTAACTGAACAGTGTTGAGAGTTCTCCTGACATATCAGTTGGACAACCCTGAAATTCCTTTGATTCTAGTGGGAGATCTAAATGGTTTTCTAAACCCTCTCCTGGACAAGCATCCTCCCCCTGCTTTGGGAACTAAACCTTCCCGAACCATGCTACTGAAATTCATAGAGGAAGCAGGGTGGATAGACCCATGGCGGAGCCACAACCCACTGCAGAAGCAATTTTCATGCTTTTCCAAAACGCATTTCTCTCTGTTTAGGATAGATCTATGTTTATGTACCCCAGCTGCCTTGATTCTGGTTCAAGATCTACAATATTTAGTTAGAGGCATATCAGATTACTCACCCCTAATAGTAGATTTAAATGTTAAACCAGTCACGTCCCTACCCAGGTCTCCTTGGAAACTTAATGCCTTCTGGTTAAATCTCATCACTTCTCATGATAAGATTGCAACGGAGATTGCTACTCATTGGCGGAACCATAATGACTACCTTGATGCAATAGGTGCCTGGGATGCCTTTAAAGCCTTCTTGAGGGGGATGTTCTTGGATGAAGTCAATACCATTAAACGACAAACTAGGGCACAATCTGAACAGCTGAGGTGTCGCCTGGAGGCAGAGTTCATTGCTTACTCATCAGATGCCACTAGAGAGGCCTGGATAGCCTTTTCAGGAGGTGGTAGACCAACTGGTGGCACCCATGACAGATAGGAAACGTTTCTTCAGCAAATTAGCCTTTTATGAGGCGGGACAACAGACAGGAAGACTAGTGGCCAAAATAGTCCATTCGCACCAGACTTTTCCATCTATTGGGGCACTATGCACCTGGATGGGGAGGATGGTAAACACATGACTCTTATCATGCAGGAGTTAGTTGAGTTATATTCTGATCTATATTGCTCAAGACAAGATTATTCGGAAACAGAATTACAGAGTTTCTTGGGTGGGGTCGATCTGCCATGCCTGTTGGAAGCCCAGTAGAGGGCTTTAGATTTGGAAGAGCTACAGGCAGCGGTTAACTCCTTTCCAAATACCAAGGCACCAGGGGGTGATGGGCTTCCAATAAAGGTGTTTAAGCAGTATGGAGAGGTCATATTACCCCACCTGCTAAAGGTACTCAGTGTGGCTATAGAGAGCAAGAGTCTTCAAGAATCTATGACTCGGGCCAGTATTATCCTGTTACTTAAACCGAGCAAGAACCCGCTGGATCCAGGTTTCTATAGACCAATCCCCCTCTTACAGGTGGATATTAAAATCCTAGCCATGAGACTCAGCCAGGCCATAACCTCCATTATTCATTCAGATTAATCTGGATTTATGCAAGTCTACTGTCATTAACCTGCGCAGACTGTTCCTTAATATGCAGACAATATGGGGGATAGGTAAAAAGAAAATAAATACAGCACTAGAACCAAAAAAAAAAATTCAATAAATATATATATATATATATATATATATATATATATATATATATATATATATAATAGCTGCAGCTCAAATTTGCAAGATATATGCAAACACAATACAGAGAAAAATAAAAGAAAGGCTGCACAAATACATTAAATTGTGTATGGTGATAATCCTATTAGTGTATACCACCAACTAAAAAAATCAATTGAATACATAATAGTGATTATAAATGCAGCACTGACCCCCGAAGGAGTGGCTGATTTGCTGGGCTTATCGTTACCTTCTTGACCTCGTGTATGTCTAGGGGTTTCCCGAGGTAGATGGCCCAGAGAATTGTGGAAACTGACACTGGATCCGCTTTTAGGATTTTTATTTGCAAAAAAGAGTAGACAAAACACAGTCTCTCAATGAGGGATAGAGGGTTTAGGTAGAAAGTTCAGGTACTCTTGGAACTGCTCAAAATAGGAAGTCTCTCACTATAGAAATCCAGAGAATAGCCACTCACAACTGGATTCTCAAAGCTACCGGATAGACCTCCTCTCACTAGGCCTAGCAGCCGATAGAGTGTTCAGATAAGGCAAAGCCTCTGCCACAGACTTGCATATAGAACGGTTGAATAAAGTCTCTGCCACAGACTTGTTATAGAACACTTGTTGATTACTTGTAGTAACTGAAGGATGTAGACAAATTTAGAGAGCCAACATACGGTACCAGTATCTTGCAGCCGGTCCGGCGATAGCATACGAGTGTAGATTCACTTGATGTCCTTCAACTAAGCCTCCAGGCTTTTTCTGAGAAGCCAGCCTTCAGCATGGCCTTCTCCCAAAGAGTCCTCCCCTGGTTGCTTCTTCAGTTGCCTCTCCATAGATGAGATGGCACTGGAACACCTTCTGAATTCTCCCTCCAGTTACTTCGCCTCGGGCTAGCCAACCCCGAGACTCGGCATTGGATGGATCCACATCCCAGGCCATGAAATCCATGGGGGCTAGTCAGGAGGACCAGGACTAAACAGACAGAAAGATCTTCTGGACCGGAAACCCAGAAGCACGTGATGTCAGTACTTTAGGTACCCTTTCCCAGAGTGCACAGGAGGATGACACTCCCACTGGGCTGGTTCAGAGAAAAAGTGGCACTCAATGCGCCCAGCTGAACTGCGTTCTCACACTTGCCAGTGATGACAGCGGCACCTGTGGCCAAGCAGCAATCCAGCTAGACTGGTACTGAAACCATAATTTGGTATAATTAAAACCAAAACCAAACTGCGGTTCTAGAAACTTTAAATAGAAAAAAAACACATAGCACGTATGCTTCAGGAGACGGCGCTACATAAATAACAAATCCTCAAAAAATATTAAATGAATAAGTAAAAAATATAGTCCAGTGAAGTATTATAATAGATAAGTGAGTAGTCCAGTGAGGTGATAAAGTAGATGAATAAATGAATAAAATGCAATCTTCTGTGCAGACAACACCACCGAATAATTGTAACCTCCACCACACAAATAATGCGCTTAACAGAAGGCAAGCAATATCAGGCCTGTAGTTATACTCAACATGGGGACACCAACAGTAGTAGCAAATCACTCTTCCTATGCTGGAGACAGGCCAGGAGATCAAACCTCAGCAGGTAAACCAACAGCCAACAGTCAAGGTCCTTTTCCTGTGCTCATCCATGAATCCAAACATTTCCATTAGTAATGTCTTTCTTCCTCACAGACTAGAGATCGTGTCACCTTGACCGTTATTCATTCAATATTTTGTGAGGATTTGTTGGTTATTTATAATCACTATTATGTACTCAATTGATTTTTTTAGTTGGGGGTATACACTAATAGGATTTTTACCATACACAATTTATTGTATTTGTGTAGCTTTTCTTCTGTTTTTCTCAATATGGTGAACAGGGCTTCGCTACGTCATTTACAGCTCACGGAGCTTGCGTTCCACGCTGACACGCACTTCCGGTTCCGGTCTCTGGCTTCTGGACACCATAGAGATCACGCGGCGTGCTACCCAGCTAGCCTTCCGTACATCCACAGAGGCTCTACCGCTGCTCCACCTCCCTGCGGCTGGTCATCTCGTTTGCTGGAACACAGCTCCCTACACAGTGGACTGCACAGTGACTCCGGACCCCCTATCCTATATATGCCTAAATATTATCATCTCCTTTTGAGTAGCCATTTGACTTGTTAGTCCTATTAAATGAGTTCTTAAATACTACACTTAGTCTGGTGCAACTTGTTCCTTTTCCTTTCTATCTAGGGTGTACACTGGTTTAATGATAAATTAGACATAATACCCTCATTTAAAGGTGTGGTATGTGGAGTATGTGGGGGGGGGGGGGGATCTTTAGCAATGTAAAGGATGTTTCAATAGTAGATTGTGATTGCATATGTGATTGTCATTGATGATGTAATATCTGGAATTGATTGTGCTGGTTGTGTTTGTTCTTGTTTCTCTCAATAAAATATTTTGAGAAAAAAAATTGTAACTAAACCCACATCATAAAAAACTATCAATAAATGCTGTATTGCATGTTGTTCATACTCACTCAGTCACTATGAGATTTTTTTTCTGTATTCTGCAAAAAAAATTGTTGATCCTACTGTTCTCTATCTCCATCTTCTGTTCATGTCAACAGTTCAGCTAGGGATTTTGCAGCAGGGTGGCATCTCTGCACCTACTCAGTTTTCAGTAATTTTCTATGCTGAGCATTTCCTCCCTATCACATCTGAGCAGACCATAGAGTCACAGATGTTGGTGTATATACAGTGGTAAATGACAGCCCACTCCCTTCTCTTCCATGCCCTCTAACCAGCTAACCACAATGGGAAAAGGATATTACATGTAAATTAATGGAGGCGTCATCTCCCTAGTATTCTAAGACACAGGGCGTGGCACAGCCTGTGACTGGCAGAAATCCACCGACACCTTGTTATTTCCACAAAATAATAAAGATTTCATTTCAAATATATATTTGTATGCCAATTTAAAAGTTTATTAATATGTGTGCTTATGTATGAATGTGAATTAGGGACCTTAGATTGTAAGCTTGTTGAGAGCAGAGACTGATGTGAATGTACAATATATGTGTAAAGCGCTGTGCAAATTTAGGGCGCTATATAAGTACCTGTAATAAATATTTTTTTTATTTTGAATGTGTAACCAGCAGCAGAGGACTAGAAGTTCTTCCTGCTTATGTCTCCTTGCAGACAGGCTGGGAGAGAGTTGGGTCATGTGACAGTTGTATATTGATTAGGAAAAAGGTACTTAGATTTTCTCTGTTAAAATAATTACAGTGCCATCATCCATATACAGAAATGGAAAGGACAATATAAATTAAACAGTGTGTGTTTAGTAACACTTTATAAACACATAAGGAAGTGTGTGTGTATATATATATATATATATATATATATATATATATATATATATATATATATATATATATTTAAATTTAGGTTTTGGTTAACATTACATTTTTTGATTCCTATAAATACATTTTGTTTTCTATGATGATTCAATTCTACTTGGTAAAATGTACTACGTATCTCCGAATTTAAATTTTAACTGGGCTTGCATATTTGCTAATCTGTCCTGACAAAATACTTTTTCACAATTGCTGGTTGTAGTAAATGATGAACAATTACAAAAAAAAATAACTACGGTACAAGTATGGTGCTGCTGCTAGGGGTGTGCAACTATAAAAAGGCCAATTGTTTCCCCAAAGTTTCAAGAAGGTTGACCATCTGTATGTCATTTAGTACAAGAAAGGGGACTTCAGGTTTAAGTTACATGGTATCAGATTGCAATTTCCTAACATTTGAAGCCTGTCTTCTGTTTTGTTTTTATTTTATTTTTTTCTAAAGCTATTTCTGTTATTACCAAGGGTTGTTAATAAATAAAAATATGGCTAGCCTGGAACAACTAACACTGCAAACAATTTGCAAGGCATATTAAAACAGACCTTTTTTCCTTTTAATATCAGAACTTGATCTTTTTTATAATCATTGGACATATATTGGAATAGTCTTTATGCATTACTTGCTCCATGCAGTACTGGTAAAAGTTTTGAATATTTAAAGCAGACCAAAAATGAAAGGTCCACTTTATGAAAGAAGCCTTCCTTTTCCCGAGTTAAAGCATATATAAATCCAAAACCAAAAATGTAATGTGCTGCAGCTTACCAATCATTGGGTTTGGTGGATGCATTTTTCTATTTTTTTTAGGCGTTTCCCCTTGTTTTTTACCTGGAGATCTGGCCAGTAATATACCTCCTGTATTAGGCTGTGCATACATTATACAATTTGCCATTAGATTTACCAAAACCATATCATATGAGTTCAAACCTAAACACTTTCAAATTATTTATTTATTTCAGATTCAAAAGGTAGCCAAAACAATAAATCTAATCAGAAAATTGGAAAAGTAGTCAGGTTATATCGTCAAGTATATAGGTTCCAAACCCAGAACGTAGACATAAAAGTAGAACCACTATTGTATTCAGGGTAAGACCCCTAAAATGAACACAGAGATGGGTACCCAAGATTTTCAAGGCAGAAAAGAGGGAGGGAGGAAAACAGAGAAAGATAAGCAGGGGGTAAAAGTGTGTGGAGGGTTGGGGGTGAGGGGGCAGTAAAGGGGCAAACTCGCTGGACAGGGTGGAGCTAATAAGGCACTTGTGGAAGGACATCTAAAAGAGATCGTCCTTCCTCTGAGTATATGAACATGTTCCAGTGAAGCCACATTTTGTTGTAATGCTCATACTTGTTTTGTGCAGTCAACACAAGTCCTCCATTTTTCTGGTGTCCTCAACCATTCTTGGCCACATTTAAATAGTCAGAGGGTCAGGATCTTTCCATCGTAAAGTGATGCAATGCTTGACAGTGTCAAGTAAATGATGTAGCACTGATTTTATATATGTTGTAATTGGAATGTCAGAGCAATTTAGTAGGAAAAAGGCAGGTTCCTCTGGGACCGTATAGTCCGTGAACTGTTGTGTGAGTCTGTGTACCTCTTTCCAGAAGGTCTCCAGGGCTAGCAAGCCTAAAACACATGCAAGAGGGGTTCTGGAGATGCCCCTCTCCCCACCGGCATCTCCAGCACCAATCAAAAGCGAAGCAGTTTAAAACAGATGGAGTGTAGCACCATCGGTTGAGCACCTTATAGTTCCATTCTTGGACGCGCGTACAGACGGAGGACTTAAGGGTGAACCATACGATTTTGCTATCCAGCTCGGGTGTGAAAAAGCGTCCTAGATCTGCTTACCATTTTTATAAGGCCGGGATGTCTGAATTCTGCAGGCGGGGAGATCAACATTGTGGAGAGGATGCGTGGTAGTGTGCCTTCCCCCATGCAATGGGATTCAAATGTGGGTCGGTGGCCTTCTGTATTCTGTCAGAGACCCTAGCATTTGGAGGAAGTGATGGAGTTGGCATGCCCTTCAGAAATCCAAGGCAAATCTTCCATCAGGTTACCTCAGAGTCGGGATAGAAGGCCATCTGTCCAAGTTGAGAAAATGTGATGCCTGGAAACAGCCCGTATCTAGCAAGTGCTGAAACAGGCCTCCCCGAAGACCCAGGGGAAAATTACTGTGTATAATGGTGACTTAGAGGAGGTAATAACCGGGTTTTTACACCGAGCGTTGCAAACCCGTAGGGTTGGGCCTACGACAGGGAGAGCTTTGAGTATCGAGGGCAAGATCCTAAAGCACCAGGGAGCTCTACGGAGAGGGATGGTGCAGAATTGTTGTTCTAGTTGGGTCCACAATTTTTGAGCACCGTGTCTGCACCAATCAAACAGCCGCACGAGATGAACAGCTTGGTGTTGGATATCCGGGACAGCGATCCCCCAAATATTTTGGGGAGAGCCAATAAACATCCCCTTATCCTGGGATTTTTTTTAGCCCAAATAGAGTTAGTGAAGAGGGCGTTCACTTGTTTAAAGTAGACTGATGGAATATGAATAGGAAGGGCCTGAAAGACGTACAAGAATTTGGGTAAAATACTCATCGACCAAACCACGAGTGTAGCCCATGACACTTTTTATCCAGAAGCTTGCGCACCAGGCCCAAGAGAGGTGGGAAGTTCAATTTAAAGACATTGGACACAGAAGGGGGGATATGCATTTCTAAATATTTTAATGCTGCAGAGGTCCACTTAAATTTAAAATTACTTTGTAAGTGGTATAGTTGTGTGGGAGTCATCCCCACGCCCATGGCCTCAAATTTTGAAAAGTTAATTTTCAAGTTCGATAGATCGCCATATCGCTCGAGTTCCTGTAGTAGATTAGGCAGAGATATAATCGGGTTAGATAAGGAGAAAAGGAGGTCATCTGCATAAGCTGAGATTTTATAATGGGAAATGCCGATCTGCAGGCATTTGATGTCATTGTTTAATCTGACCCTACACAGGAACGGTTCCAGGGTAAGCGCGAATAGTAGTGGTGACAGAGAACAAACCTGCCGAGTCCCATTCAATATTGTGATCTGGTCTTAGAACACACCGTTAACCTTGACTGAGGCCCTTGGGGTAGTATATACCTCAGAGATCCACTGAATCATCCTGTCCACTGCGCCAAATTTTTGAAGGGTCGCAAACATGAAACTCCAATTCACCCTATCGAATGCCTTCTTGGTGTCCGTGCTCAGGAAGACACATGGTATTTTGGTATGATTGGCTAAGTGTAACAAATTCAAGACTTTTCTGGTGTTATCATGTGATTCACGGGTGGGGATAAAGCCTACTTGGGCTAAATGGACCAGCTGAGGAAGAAAAAACTGAAGGCGTGTAACAAGGATTTTAGAATATTAGAGTTTCAGGTCTACGTTAAGTAGTGATATGGGTCTATAGCTGCTGCACAAGGAAGGATCTTTACCCTCCTTGCATATGACTGAGAGATGGGCCAGCAATGTTGCAGACAGGAAAGAGGAAGATTGTCCCAACACATTAAATGTTTTTACCATTTGGGGTCCTAAGATGGGTAATAGGGTCTTGTAGTATTAGATGATGTAACTATCAGGGCTGGGAGCTTTGCCGGGTTTGGCTGAGCCCAGTCCCAGTCAGTCTGTAATTCCGCCAAGTATATAGGGCCTCCAAGTCACGCCGTTGTGGAGACGACAGCCTAGGAAGGTGTGCTGAGGAGAGAAAATTGTCCAATTGCGTCTGCGATGGTGGGCTGACCGGGAGGTTATATAAAGAGGAGTAGTATTCTCAAAAGGACTGTGCTATACGTTTCGGTAGTGTCATCTTCTGACCCTTCGGGCCCACTACCTGGGGAATAAAGGAAGCGTGAGTTCATGTTCTAGAGAGGCTTCAGGGGTCTGCTTATGATGCAACTCCAACGCTTGTATGTCTGTAAGTAACGTAGTGAGTTTAGCGTCCACGCTTGATACGGGTGCCATGCTTGAGCAACAACCCTCGAATGACCGTTTTATGTGCCTCCCAGATGATCCCAGGATCACTCTCTGGGATATCATTGAATTGAAAATATGTGGTAAGTTCTCTGGTAACATCTGCAAGAACTGCAGGATCTTGTAACAAATTTTCATTTAAGTGCCAGCTCCACTCTCGGGAGGGAAAAGGCTCCGTGAGTCTGTACTATAATGTGATAGGTGAGTGATCCGACCAAGTGATGTTGCCGATCTTCACATCAATGATATCCGAGAGATGTTGATGGGGAGCCAAGAACAAGTTTATTTGGGAATATGAGTGGTGTGGGATGCAAAAAAATGTATAGTCCCGTTTGCGGGGATGGAATAGGCAACACGATCAGTTGGTGACTATGCAGGGTTTGGAGTATGCGTTGATTGCTGGGGGGGGGAATGGCGGAGGTGCCCGTAGATGTATCAACTGTCGGGTCCAGAGGAATATTAGGATCTCCCCCTAGTATCAGCTTTCCCTCTAAAGTCTGTCAGGGAGCATAGGGTGCTAGAAAGAAAGGCATCTTGATGCTGATTTGGGTAGTATAAGGTAAGCCATTGTCACTTTCACGCTGCCAATGTGGCCCTTCATGAACAAGAACCGGCCCTCCTCATCCGCACATATATCCAAGAAGGACCAAGGAACGTGGCTAGAAATTAGGATAGAGATTCCTTTGGATTTGGCTGAATGCTTTGAGGCATGATAGGCAAAGGGGAAGAACCTGTTCTGAAGAGAGGGAAGTTTGCTCTTTTTGAAATGTGTTTCTTGTATGAATGCTACGTCAGAGCGAGAGCATTTCAAGTCATGTAGAATCATCCTTCTTTTCTCTGGGACATTAAGTCCTTTGACATTAAGAGAAGTAATGGTCACTAAATTCATCCTGTCACTGAGCAGCCAAAAAGGACAGTTAGAGCTAGAGGGGGAAGGACTGAAAAGAAAGAGAGTGTTCAGATGGAGGGATAAAGAAAGTAGAGGAAGGACACAAAGTAGTTGTAGGATACCAAGTGGCTCCGGGTGATAAACCCTGGAGCCCAATAGGTAACTAAATAATTGTTAAGGCACTCACTGCAGAACCACTGCACCAGTGACTGCAGGCCCAGGGGGAGTGTAAGGAAACAGCGGGTAGACTGTGTCCTGAACTCTCCAGCAAATTTCAAAAAGCAATGGATTAATATCAGGCATTGAAAAAAATAAAAAAGAGAGAGGAAAAAAAAGAGGAGAAATAAACATCAAATCACATTGAAAGGGAAGGAGAGACATGGATCATCAAATTTTTTTTAAAACAGTTGAAACATTGAGCTAACTGAGCTTCTGCAATAGCCACTCTTATGCATAGGCCAGTTCTATCCAGTCAGTCAGGGAGCACCTTCAGTTCTGAATGTACAGATGGACTAGGCTGTCATCATAGGCATAACCTCTGTAGATATTTTCTGTATGTGCTTCAGATGTAAATGTAGGATATGTAGGCAGTGGTATCAGTATGTTTAGTGTTGTAGGTTTGACAGGATATGAATGTCCGACTGGGTGCGCGAGTTAAGAACTACTGTAAGGCAGAAGTCAAACAAGACACATCAAAGCTGTGGGGATTAAGTCCACTTCATTTGTCGTGACCAAAGGTATAATTGTCACCTTATGTTGAAATATCATGCCTTATGTAATAGGAAGGTACTATATAATTATGTCAAGAGTATGAAGGAACGTTTATCGGATGGCTTATGTCGTAACAAGCAGGCATCTCATAACTTGTATGGGTACAATAAGGACAGCAGTAATCTATATATGGTGCTTGTCAACGTTGTTGTATTGCACTTTGTGTGGTGTTTATAGTGCAGGTGCCTATGTCAACACCCCAATCTTCAACCGCATTGCAGATAAAACACTTGCAGGCCCAGTGGGACCGACAGGCCATTCCACCGCGGGGCACAGCCATAACACCACGATTCTGCAGGACAGCTCGAAGTACCTGCCATCCCCCACCATGGGAGCACCAATGGCAGCACCTCGCAACAGATGGAGCCCCATCATTGCTACGCAGGCTGGTAACATGAAATACGGTAAATAAAATAAAAAAATAGATGTGAACTTATGTAGACATAAAAAGAAAAAACAACAATGTATAACGTAGCATAACCCCCCTGAACAGAAGATAGGGAGCAGCAACATAAATCGGGGGCTGGCCTTGTCCCTGCATATGGTGGACAGGAAGTGATCTAGAGAGCTCTTCAGTGCCCTCAAATCTAACCCTGAGGGGGCGAGGTCACAAAAGAGGGGACATAGTCCAGACAGTCGTAACAGCAGCATCTTAGGTTGATGCGTATATTAGTGACCAGGAACGTAAAAAATTGAGGTGCAAAGCCCTCCAACCTGAAGAGAGTGTCCATGGAGTGTCAATACAAGGATTATAACAGGCTTACCATGGTGGTAATTGTATTGGTATAGAGGCTAGGAGGAAGCCCATAAAAAATTAAGAAACAAAGCACTTGTCTGTGGGGAGCAGAAATATATGCATGCAGCTCAGTGTAGTGCTATGCAGTGCACCGGGACAGTGTAGGCACCATACTTCATTTGCAAGACTTTAAACAGTACCTTACAAAAAAAAGGAGAGTTCAAAGCACAGGGTCAGAGGAACTTTGTGGATTCCTAGGGATTTGACGGGTCCTGGGTGTTCCAAGAGTGGTAAATCCCCTAGCGATTCCGGCTCCTCTGGCATGCCGTGGTAAATGTTGTATCCAGTCTGGTACTGCGATGGGATCCATGTCTAGGAAGGTGAATAAGGCTGAGAGGTCAGCGGGATGATGCAATACAAAGGACAAGGAGTTCTTTCGCACCGTCAGTGACAAGGGATAGCCCCATCTATAAGTGCAGCCCAGTTGACAGAGTTTATCCAGCGATGGACAGAGCAATGCTCGGCGTTGAAGAGTCACCCTGGAGAGATCCGGGAGTATTCTCACTGATGCTCCATCAAAGTACACCTCTCCCCGTTCATACGCCTTTCGGAGTATAATTGTGGGTATACCAGTGAATGTGGCATATCATATCTTGCGGCCTGTTGGGATCCGACGAACGGGAGCCCAGGACTCTATGCACTCTATCCAGCTACAAGTTCAATGGAAAGGACAAGTCAAGTAGCCTGTTGAAAATTGCTATGACTGTGTCTGGCAGGTACTCTGGTCCCAGAGCCATAGGTTGTTGCGACAGCTCTGGTCCTCAAGATCCTCCAGATGGTGCTGCATGGACGACCCATGAGCGACCTGGAAGGCCTGCGCTGCCTCTAGCTGTGTGATGCGAGCCTCCATGGAGACAATAGAGGCTTACCCTGTGGAGACTCACTCCGCCACCTGATGTACCTCAGTGTGGACTGCAGGCGCATCTCCTCTAGATGATGGAAGAGTGCCTCAATGTCCGCCTTGGTGGGGAGCACTTGGATTAAGACGCACAGGTCTGTGTCTCCGGTATTCGGCAGGGGTCTCATCTGTTCACATGAAGGGTTCACCGGGTGGGAGTGGAAGACATCCAGGAGATCAGGGAAGGTATCCGAGGCTGAGGAGGATGGAGAAACCAGAGGTGCCACCAGCTGAGAGTGATTCTCTCCCTGGTACCGGCATTTAAACTGTGGGCACATGGCTGTGACAGCTTGCGGCTTCACAGCCGGATGAGCACTGTGCATGTGCGAGTTGCACTGCACCTGCTGAATGGTCCAGCAATCTTCAAGGACCTGTGACTTATCCCTGAAGATTGGAGAAAGGGAGAAAGGGAGGGAGAGAGGAGAGAAATTCCACTCAGATCACCTAGGTAATCCAAGCGGAAGTGAGAGAGGGTACCTGCCAAAACTAGGTGCCCACTCCATCCCTCAATAAAATGACATGCCAATTCTGACAGGGGAGGGGGATAAGAGTGCTTAAAGTGGAACTTTCCCTTTTGGGTGGAGCTCCGCTTTAAACATTTAGTCAGTGTTTCTGCAAGGGGGATGAAAAGGAAACCTTGCATGTAGTGCAAAGTGTGGTTTAATTATGCATGTGATTTTATATCTTACTTAATGGACTAAGGGGTACATTTTCTTTTCATTAAATTTTTCAATATTTCTCCAGCATTTAATCACTTTTTAAAGGTGAACCTCAGGAAACATATACACATAACAAATGAAACATATACACTATATTGTCAAAACTATTGGGATGCCTACCTTTACACGCACATGAAATTTAACAGCATCCCGGTCTAAAGCCCCATACACACTATTATGCCACTTACACAATATCAGACATTCCGACAACAAAATCTATGGGATTTTTTTCGACGGATGTTGGCTCAAACATGACTTGCTTACACATGGTCACACCATGTTGTCGGAAATTCCGAACTTCAAGAACGCGGTGATGTACGACGGGCCGAGAAAGTTTAAGTTCAATAGCCAGTGCGGCTCTTCTGCTTGATTTCGAGCATGCATAGAAATTTGTGCGTCAGAATTGTGTACAACCGATCGGAATTTCCGACAACGGATTTTGTTGTTGGAAAATTTGAGATCCAGATCTCAAATTTTGTGTGTCGGAAATTCCGATGGAAAATGTCCGATGGAGCCTACACACGGTCAGGATTTCCGACAAAGCTCCCATCGAACATTTTCTGTTGGAAAATTCAATCGTGTATACGCGGCATTCGATTTTCACCAGATTTTTGTCTTCAGATTTACCAAAACCATATAATATGAGGTCAGACCATTTTATGCCGCTTACACACGATCGAAATTCTCATCGAAAAAAGCTCAGATGGTTTTCCCGACAGAATTCGGGTCAAGCTATCTTGCCTACACTCCTTTATAACGCGGTGACGTACAACACGTACGACGGGACTAGAAAAAGGAAGTCCAATAGCCAGTAGCCAATAGCTTCTGTCTCGTAGTTCAATCTGAGCATGCGTGATTTTTGGCGTGTCGGAATTGCATACACATGATCGGAATTTCCGATAGAAAGTTTTTCCGTCTGGAAAATTGAGAACATGCTATCAATTTTTGGCTGGCGGAAATTCGGACAGCTAAATTCTGATGGAACATACACACGGTCACATTTTCCGATGAAAAGCTCTCATCGGTCTTTTTCTGCCCGGAATTTCAATCTTGTGTACACGGCATAGGAGTTTCAATTTGTATGCAATCAGGCAGGCCCTTGCACTACATGGTTTTGGCAAATCTGAAGACAAAAATCTGCAGAAAATCTAACAGTGTGTATGGGGTCTTAGTCTGTAAGGTTCAATATTGCGTTGGCCCACCCTTTACAGCTATAACAGCTTCAACTCTTCTAGAAAGACTGCCCACAAGGTTTAGGAGTGTGTCTATGGGAATGTTTGTTGGATAAGATGGCTGGATTTGCAGTCTCCGCTCCAATTCAACCCAGAGTTGTTCTGTTGGGTTGAGGTCAGCACTCAGTGCAGGCCAGTCAAGTTCCTCCACCCCAAACTCACTCATCCATGTCTTTATAAACTTTGCTTTGTGCACTGGTCCAAATCATTTGGTGGAGGGGGATTATGGTTTTTGGGTTGTTTTTCAGGGGTTGAGCTTGGTCCAATGAAGGGAACTCTAAAGGCAGTGCCTGACCTCACAATTGCGCTTCTGGAAGAGTGGTCAAACATTCCCATAGACACACTCCTAAACATTGGGAACAGCCTTCCCAGGATAGTTGAAGCTGCAAAAGGTAGACCAACTCAATATTGAACCCTATGGACTAAGGATGGGATGCCATTAAAGTTTATGTGTGTGTATAAAGGCAATTCCCCAATACTTTTGACAATATAGTGTATATGGGATCTGTTTTACCTGCCAAAGGATTTGCATTTCTGTCCACCTAGTCCTGAGATTTGCAAAGCTTTGAAACACAGCACATCCCTGTCTGGCGGGGAAGGAGAATACATTTTTTCCACTGCTGCAGTTAAGTAAACATTCACAGATCTTGTCTCTCCCCCCCAGCTTGTGACTGGACAATAAAAGGAAAAGTATCAGAATGATGAAACATGTCTCTACCACTCTGCCCTCCTCTCCCATGAGCATGTCCCTGGTCAGCACTGAATGGCTCCATGTGATGCTTTTGCCTCTCACTCTCCATCCCTGCTGTACAAGGACTACAAAAAAAGAGGCTAAAACCATGTCAAATTCAGGTACCTACACGGCTTACATAAAAAAAAACATTTAAGGATGTACCAATTACAGAGCATTAACCACTTAAGGACCGCCGCATGCCAATGTACGTCATCAGAATGGCATGTACAGGCACAAGCACGTACATGTACGTGCTTGCCTTCCAGCAGGTGGGGGGTCCGATCGGACCCCCTCCCGCTGGATGCGGCAGTCCGTTTCACTTCAGGAGCGATCTGGGATGAGGGGATGGCCGTTGGTTTCTGGCCATCCCCTCTCGATCGCTCCTGGCGAATGAGAAGCTTCCCCCGCTGTGTATAGTAAACACAGGCAGGGAGGAAGTGATGTCATTCTCCTCGGGGCGGTCTTTTTGACCGGACTATGAGGAGAAGAGTGCAAGTAAGTGTGCACCAACACTACACTAACATGTAGGCACACATAGGCACACAAGTTAACCCTTTCACCCCCTTTGGCCAGTGTCACTAAGCGATCATCTTTCTGATCGCTGCATTAGTGTCACTAATGCTGCTAGGTAGCTAGTTATTTTTTTAGGTTCACCGCCAGGTTTTTATAGCGCTAGGTACCCCCATATACTACCCAATGGTTTTAACTCCCCGATTGCCCCTAGTTAACCCTTTCACCAGCGATTACCGTATAAGTGCCACTGGTGACGCCGATTAGCCAGTTAGTTATTTAGGTTCCCCGTCAGGTTTTTATATAGCGCCAGGGACCCCCATTCACTACCTAATAAATATTTTAACCCCCTGATTGCCCCTAGTTAACCCTTTCACCAGTGATCACTGTATAAGTGTTATGGGTGACTCTGGTTAGTTTGCTTTTTATAGCATCAGGGCACCCACCATTTATTACCCAATAAAGGTTTAACCCCCTGATCACCCGGCGGGTGATATCAATTAGGTTTTAGGGTCAGGGTCTGCGTCACCCCAGGCAGCCCTAGGTTAGTGCCAGTACCGCTAACACCCACGTGCAAAGCATGCACCTCCCGTAGTGGTATAGTATCTGAACAGATCAATATCTGATCTGATCAGATCTATACTAGCATCCCCAGCAGTTTAGGGTTCCAAAAAAACGCATTGTTAGCAGGATTAGCCCAGATACCTGCTGGCACCTGCGTTTTGCCCCTCCGCCCAGCCCACCCAAGTGCAGTATTGATCGATCACTGTCACTTACAAAACACTAAACACATAACTGCAGCGTTCGCAGAGTCAGGCCTGATCCCTGCGATTGCTAACAGTTTTTTTTGTAGCGTTTTATATTTAAATCCGGAAGGCAGTGCTTGGTTTTCAGGGTCCCGTACGTGGCTAGACTCCCAAAGAGTCCCCCACATGTGGTATCCCCGTACTCGGAAGAAGCAGCAGAATTTATTTTGGGGTGTAATTTCACTTATGCCCTTAGCATGTGTGAGCAATATATCATTTAGTGACAACTTTGTGCAAAAAAAAAAAAAATTTTAATATTCCTGCAACTTGTGGCAAAATATAAAATATTTCATGGACTCAACATGCCTCTCACTAAATAGCTTGGGGTGTCTACTTTCCAAAATGGGGTCATTTGGGGGGGGGGTTGTGCTGTTTTGGCATTTTATGGCCTTCGAAACTGTGATAGGTAGTGAGGAGTGAAATCAAAAATTTGCACCCTTAGAAATCCTAAAGGCAGTGATTAGTTTTCGGGGTGCCGTACGCGGCTAGACTCCCAAAAAGTCCCACATATGTGGTATCCCCGTACTCAGGAGAAGCAGCAGAATATATTTTGGGGTGCAATTCCACATATAACTATGGCATGTGTGAGCAATATATCATTTAATGACAACTTTTTGTAAACTTTTTTTTTTTTTGTGTCATTATTCAATCACTTGGGACAAAAAATAAATACCGTATTCAATGGGCTCAACATGCCCCTCAGCAATTTCCTTGGGGTGTCTACTTTCCAAAATGGGGTCATTTGGGGGGGGGGGTTTGTACTGCCCTGCCATTTTAGCACCTCAAGAAATGAGATAGGCAGTCATAAATTAAAAGCTGTGTAAATTCCAGAAAATGTACTCTAGTTTGTAGATGCTATAACTTTTGCGCAAACCAATAAATATACGCTTATTGACATTTTTTTTTTACTAAAGACATGTGGCTGAATAAATAAAATTGAGTTTATTCGATTTTTCTTATAACAAAAAGTAGAAAATATATTTTTTTCTCGAAATTTTCGGTCTTTTTCCATTTATATCACAAAAAGTAAAAATCGCAGAGGCAATCAAATACCATCAAAAGAAAGCTCTATTTGTGGGAAGAAAAGGACACAAATTTCGTTTGGATACAACATTGCATGACCGTGTAATTACCAGTTAAAGCAGTGCAGTGTGAAATTGTAAAAAGACCTCTGGTCCTTAGGCTGTTAATTGGTCCGGGGCTGAAGTGGTTAAAGCGGATGTCCACTCGTGTTTTTTTTTTTTAACACTTAAAAACTCAGATATTTACAATGGCACACTCACTTTTTGCGTTAATTTCGTTGCCAATAGTAACTTATATTTAATGTGGACTGTCGTTTTCATTTTGCTTGTGGACATTTGAAGCCCACAAACATTCACTTCCTGGTTCCAGTATTGCTGATCTACCAGCATTCCTTGCTGGTTCCCACGCATGCTCGGTTGTAACGGTGTGCAGCGTTGTAAACATCCTGGTTGCCATCACAACGGTCGGTGTCTTAGGAAGTTCCCGTTCCATTGTGATGTCTAAAAATAGTATGCACAACCAACGTGACTGACGTAATCACGTCACTTCTTTTCAAATCCACCGGGATTTCGCGGCGGGCCTCCACACTGACTCCTGGGTACAATGACACAAGATCCCAGGAGACAGTGCGACGGGGCAGGAAATTACGACAATACTTGCGAAATATCCGCCCACAGGCACAGGGAGAATATGCAGAAAAGAAAGACTGAAGAACATATGCACAGGTACACCTGGATTTTTTTTTTTTTAATTCCATTTTGCATTCTATGCTTTAGTTAAAAACAAATGAGATAAACTTTTAAAATTGTATGAGCATCCACTTTAAATTGTGTATGTGTATTTTAAATCTGCCTGGTTCAGCTCCAAAGTACAACTAAAAGGCAAAACGTTTTTTCATTTTTGATAGAGTAGAGGGAACTGGAACACCTGTAAGTTTTTTGCTGTATGAGTCCCCATTAGGGAGATTCCCCCTCTCTTATTAGTCCTGTTCCCCATTATCATTGAAAGTGAAAGTAAAAGAAAATCCCAAATTTTGGGTTGTCCCCAGAATAATAATTCCAAAATCTTCCAATGGGGACACTAGGTCTAGGGACCTGGGGGTCCCCACAGGATTCCCTAATGTGCAAGAATTTCCTCCCACTTCCTGTTTTGGCTATGGGACAGGAAGTGAAAGAATCTCCAAAATGGGAAAACATTTAATCTATAGTTCTACTTTAAGTAACTAATATCTGCAATTCTAAGAAGTACAAACAGAAAAGAGGCAGTCTGTGGGACATCTCTGATCATCTAAGGCCACCTCTATTAGTCTGGCTAGAAATATTTGACTGATCTGGCACTGTTCACATTGTTCTCACAGAAAAAGTAACAAGCTAAAAAAAATACTGCATATAGGTACACGTATGAGTGTAACAGGAAAATCAACAGCTTTCAATAAACAATGGTTGACATTATTTTCCACTGTGTCCCATAAACCCCTAGAGATTGTATCCTAGAAAAGTTGCTGATGTCACTAGAATTCATTATTATTAAATAGTAGCACTGTTCAGTGATAAGTGGCCATAATGCTGGCTTTACCCCAAAGTAGAAATGTATCATGCCAAAAACATCTAGACACTACCTGATTCAGCCCTTGAAAACGTTATATAACCAAGAACATAGTAAGATCACTTTTACAAATTACCCATGACAGTATAGGAAAAAAGATTTTTTGAATTGATACTAGCTGTTCTTTAGGTGAAACTATGGAAAAACTGGTGGTATCAGTATGATGTGCCCACTTCTTCTCAACTTGAAAGCAGGTGTTTGTGGAGTGTCTTTGAATGTATTTTTGCTGTTTTATTAATTGCACTGTGTTGGTATACAGTTACAGGCTGCCCAGGATGGAAAAGGGTTAACTGTGTCCAAACTCTTTCCAGGGATTTCTGGGTCCTGTCCCTGCTGTAAGGCACATAAATGCAAGGGGAGGGCTCAGCGCACTCTATAGTCAACATGGGATTTACAGGGGAAGAACTGCTATGTCATATAGCCCAGCTGGAGCACGTGGGGTATGAAACAAGGCCACAACAATGGGTTAACTCAGCAGAGGAGTCAGAACAGGAGTAGTTTTCAAAAATAACCAAAAACTGGTGGGAATGGCAGGTCCTATGGTAATAAAGTGGTCTTTGTTCTGGCTCCTTTCCTAGTGGTCAGTTCCTCAAAAACAACCAGGAGCGAACCCGTGGTTTGGAGACCCCCTATACCTTGTCGCATGGCATGTGAGAGCAGGAGGAGTTAATTATGTGCATGCATGAGGTCTGCACTAGGTGCACAGCTGGACCCCATTCTATCACTAGGAGTGAGGTGGTAGAGTAATGCTGAACTGGTGGAGAGGGCATGGGTTCAGCAGTGTCCCTCCTAAATGAAAAAATAGGGAAGTGACATGGGATGGAATGCTCACAGAGGAACTCTGTACATTTACATACTGTATGCAGTGTACGGCTCATCTCTAAGCTGGGTTACCACCATAGTGCTGACTTTCACATGAACGCAGCCCTGCCTGGTCCCGAGCATTGATGGGCATGCACACGGGGCAAGAGATGCCCCCATGTACATGGTGAGTAGGCCTCGACCACAAACATCATACAGCTTCATAACATCTGGCATATAAGATTCTTTATACTACACTATACAATTGAAAAGTAAACTACAGTCTTCCAACCATACTTCAAGGTGTTCATAAGATGTTAATTGTATACTATATGTTTCTTTTAACGTTTTAAATAGACTTATGGTTTCAGAGAGAGTCAATCCAGGTTTATCTATTTCAAGGACCATTAGGAACTAGATTCTCACAAATTTTGCTGGAATGTGCCCTGTGCCATAGCCTACAAATTATTTGGTTTTGGTGCACTTAAAGGTCACTATCCAAATTAGTTAAATTTCCCAACATCCTGCCTTTTCAACCTGAAGTATAAATATTGCTTTCCTAATTGCAAATAAGGTTTGTGCTTCATAGAGTTCAATTGCTTATTTAAAGATGTCAAGTTTTGGAGGGCCTCATTCTTCGGACGCAGTCTGTTTTTAAACTAATAGGCCTTTGAACGTACTAACTAATAGCTAGAGGAAATGTAAGCATTATATAAATATCTAGGGTAACACTGAATTAGGCAGCATGGTAAACAATTAGGATGAAGGGACACTAAGCACTTCATATAAGTAACAAACTACAAATTACACATTGATTCAAAATTATTAATCAGTTTTGTGTTTTCATAATCAAACATCAACCACGTACATAACTGAAAATTATTAAAATAAGACTAACTTCTGGATGTTCTCTTTGATCCCATCTTACAGAAGAGTATGCACTTATTGTCAACACAGCGTTCATAACAGGATTAGGGCTTGAAGTAAAACAGCTTTCTTCCTTCTATAAGGCAAGACACGCAGTCTGTGCTGGTCCGGTTTTGTTTGTTTCTGAAGCCTATCCATATCTCTGGGTACTTTTAAAATTACTATGTAATGGACACTTTCCCTTTGGGGTTAATCAAATACTAACTATATCCTACAAGGAGTGCCCCTTTAAAAAAAAAAAGGGGGCAAATACAGAGATCTCACTAGCAGAAATAAATATTGGGGTTGATTTATTAAAGGCAAATCAACTGTTTATCTTGCAAGGGAAGTTGCACTCTACAAAGGGAATTTTCCCATGTACTTATTGAATGACATGAAGCTCTGCTGACTCCATCATCCAATCGTGTTTAACTCCTTCACACCTAAGGGTAAAACAAATCTAAAAGCCTAAGCACAATTTTAACATGTGTTAGCAAAATCGTACATATCATTACTTCTTTTTTCAGGACAACTTGGGTTTTCATTTAGTAGTAAATAGTTATCGATATGTCCTGATTTTTTTTTATTATCAAAAGAAAAATGGCCCAAAATAGTAAAAAAAAAAAAATGTTTTTAAATTTAGCTGTATATTTCTTGTTACTACCAAATCTACCATCAAAGAACAACCCAAAATAAATTCTCCTGCTCCTGATGATCACAACAATATCATATATGTGTATGTTAAGCCGCGTACACACGGGTGGACTGTCTGTCCAACTTAGTCCGCCGAAACACATTTCAGCGGACAGTCCGCTCGTGTGTGGGCTTCAGCGGACTTTTTCAGCGTGCAGTCTGGCGGACTAAGTATTTCGGAATTTCCGTAATATTGTCCGTCCAACTTTGGTTTCAGCGGACAGTCCACTCGTGAGTAGGCTAGTTGGATGGACTAAGTATGGCGCATGCTCAGAAAGGATTTACACGGTGGAAGGTTGCATTGCTGTGTATTGGACGTCCTATTTTTAGTCCCGTCGTACGTGCTGTACACGTCATCGCGCAAGCTTTCAACGGACTGTCTGTTCATCGTGTGTGGTCAAGTCCGTTCATTCAAAAGTAGGACGGACTGTCCGTCGGATTGTCTGACGGACTTAGTTGGCCAGACAGTCCGCCCGTGTGTACGCGGCTTCAGTTGTTGTATGTACCCGTAGCACAGCCCAGAAACAATACAGGCATACTCCACTTTTAAGTACACAATGGGGTTTATTTATTAAAACTGAAAAGTGCAAAATCAGGCTCAATTCTGAATAGGATTGAATGAGCTTCTAACCCCAGCTTGTTTAATTAAGCTTTTGTAATAAAGCATGGAAGCTCTTTGGTTTCTATGCAGAAGTGAGCCTGATTTTGCACTTTTCAGCTTTAGTAAATAAACCCCATTGTGTCCTTAAAAGTGGGGTATGTCTGTAGTGTGCATTTTGCTTTTTTTTTGTCCTGTCTAAAACACACTGACAATGTTGCTATTAAAAAAACAAAAACAAAAAAAACTTGCCAAAAATATACTGCCCCTGACCCCCTACTTAACCCAAACACTAACCCTGGCACTGACCTAGATCTAGGTATTTTTTTCTTTATTTTTTTACTATTTATTTATTTTACATTTTTTTCACAAACACTTTTTTTTTCTTTCTGTAAGGAAAGAGAAAGATACATTGTATCTTTGCTCTCCATTCACAGAAAGGAAAAAACACAGGGTTCATAGTGATTGATTAATGTGGTAGCCAATCAGAGGCTACCACAGCGATCAGGTGACCTGGAATCAGGAGATCTGGGTTCCAATTAATAGTAGCTCTCGTGAGACCCTGGTCTCCATGCTGGGAGCATGCTGTGCGGCAGGCTCCCAGCACAAAGACACATACGCATTATCATATAAATGTACTCACCGAGGCCAAGATGCCGAGAGCGGTCGCTGTTGCGACTCGGCGCAGACCACCCCTGAAAGTGGCACAGAGAGTGGTTGCACCAAGAGGCACAAGCTACCAGTAGGACAGTCACTTGCTAGCAGATCAGCAGGTAGCTTGAGCAGAGCTGAGAGGTGATGTCCCGTGGGAAGGTCCGAAAGCAATGGTAGCAAGTCCGTAAGGCAAAGACAGAATCCAGGAGACAGGCCAGGGGTCAAACACAGTCCAGATCAGAAGACAAGTACCAGGAACGCTGAGACAGAAGGATAATCCAAGACAAGCCGGGGGTCGAACACAGGAGACAGCAGGTAAGTCCAGATGCAGGCTGAGGGTCAAACACGTTAGAAAGCAGGAGTCCAAGATCAAGCCAGAGGTCGGGTCAGGAGAAGATCAGCGAGGTCGATAAGGCAATCCGGGTCACAACGGGTAATACAGATAACAGAAGCAGACGTGGGAATCACAGGAAGCTGAAGACAAACCAGCAGTGTGTTTGGATGACCTCACTTCCTTTATAGGTCAGCGAGGGGTCACACCCTGTGTGTGTGTGCTTGTGTGCTTTCGTTTATTCCTCTTGCACACAGCTGTGCGCCGGAGTGCTTTAACCGTGCGCATCCTATGACACGCATGTATGTGGTCCTACAGAAAAAAGCCCACCTCCATGAGGCTGCATATACAGTGCCTTGCGAAAGTATTTGGCCCCCTTGAACTTTTCAACCTTTCGCCACATTTCAGGCTTCAAACATAAAGATATAAAATTTGAATTTTTTGTGAAGAATCACCAACAAGTGGGACACAATTGTGAAGTGGAACAAAATCTATTGGATAATTTAAACTTTTTTAGCAAACAAAAAAACTGAAAAGTGGTGCGTGCAAAATTATTCGGCCCCTTTACTTTCAGTGCAGCAAACTCACTCCAGAAGTTCAGCGAGGATCTCTGAATGATCCAATGTTGTCCTAAATGACTGATGGTGATAAATAGAATCCACCTGTGTGTAATCAAGTCTCTGTATAAATGCACCTGCTCTGTGATAGTCTCAGGGTTCTGTTGAAAGTGCAGAGAGCTTCATGAAGACCAAGGAACACACCAGGCAGGTCCGTAATACTGTTGTGGAGAAGTTTAAAGCTGGATTTGGATACAAAAAGATTTCCCAAGCTTTAAACATCCCAAGGAGCACTGTGCAAGTGATCATTTTGAAATGGAAGGAGTATCAGACCACTGCAAATCTACCAAGACCTGGTCGTCCCTCTAAACTTTCAGCTCAGACAAGAAGAAGACTGATCAGAGATGCAGCCAAGAGGCCCATGATCACTCTGAATGAACTGCAGAGAACTACAGCTGAGGTGGGAGAGTCTGTCCATAGGACAACAATCACTGTCATGTCGTACACTGAACAAATCTGGCCTTTATGGAAGAGTGGCAAGAAGAAAGCCATTTCTCAAAGATATCCATAAAAAGTCTTGTCTAAAGTTTGCCACAAGCCACCTGGGAGACACACCAAACATGTGAAAGAAGGTGCTCTGGTGAGATGAAACCAAAATCGAACTTTTTGCCCACAATGCAAAACAATATGTTTGGCGTAAAAGCAACACAGCTCATCACCCTCAACACACCATCCCCACTGTCAAACATGGTGGTGGCAGCATCATGGTTTGGGCCTGCTTTTCTTCAGCAGGGACAGGGAAGATGGTTAAAATTGAGGGGAAGATGGATGCAGCCAAATACAGGACCATTCTGGATGAAAACCTGTTGGAGTCTGCAAAAGACCTGAAACTGGGATGGAGATTTATCTTCCAACAAGACAATGATCCCAAACATACAGCAAAATCTACAAAGGAATGGTTCACAAATAAACGTATCCAGGTGTTAGAATGGCCAAGTCAAAGTCCAGACCTGAATCCAATCGAGAATCTGTGGAAAGAGCTGAAAACTGCTGTTCACAAACGTTCTTCATCCAACCTCACTGAGCTCGAGCTGTTTTGCAAGGAAGAATGGGCAAGAATTTCAGTCACTCGATGTGCAAAACTGATAGAGACATACCCCAAGCGACTTGCAGCTGTAATCGCAGCAAAAGGTGGCTCTACAAAGTATTAACGCAAGGGGGCCGAATAATTTTGCACGCCCCACTTTTAATTTTTTTATTAGTTAAAAAAGTTTCAAAAATCCAATAGATTTCGTTCCACTTCACAATTGTGTCCCACTTGTTGGTGATTCTTCACAAAAAATTTACATTTTATATCTTTATGTTTGAAGCCTGAAATGTGGCAAAAGGTTGAAAAGTTCAAGGGGGCCAAATACTTTCGCAAGGCACTGTATTTATGTTAAATCGACATGAAGGGATTAAGCAAAATGCATTTTTTTGACTGGGTAGTCTATACAAAGTGAAATTTTACCACATTCACTAAGCTCTGGGGAAAATTCTCGTGCAACTTCCCTTGCAAAGTGAACAGCCTATTTGTCTTTAGTAAATCAATCCCAATGTCTTTTCTGTTTTCAAGTATATTTTTGAATGACAAAAAATATTCACAGGTATTTTCAACATTGCCACATAACGGGGTAAATAAATATGAAGATACAGGTTTCCTGAAGACACAGTTTGACTCACAAATACTCTGCTGCTCAAAATGCCCATGACCATTTCTTATATGTATTAGGTGGAAAATTGCTGCAAGTACAGGAAAAAAAGTGCTGAAAAGCTAGGCTTAGAATTCCACAGGGAATCCATTGCAGATTATTTGCTGATTAAAAGCTATCCTAATTTGCCTGCATTTCTTTTAGAAAATCCTCCATTACCTTCCTCGGACATTCTGAAGGCTGAGATATGAACATTTATTCAGAGTCAATTTATAGAATAACTCTAGATGTTGTGTCCTGTAGTCTGGAAGGCAGAGCAGTTGTACAGTGCTTGATTAACAGGTTCAAAATACATTAGTACACCATAACAGGACACGGAGCAGGCCGGCCATAGATTCCATACAACCAGCCTGACGGATTCATTTGCACTGTCTGAGTTGATAGGGGAATCATTCAAATTTCTTTCCTTCAACCTGTGGACAGGCGGTTTGTTTACATCCACCCACCCATAGAGGAGAAGGGGCTGCATCTGCTCTGCTTAGCAGGGATCAGTGTGAAAGGGGCTAAAGCAACACTGTATCCTGGCCTAGGCCAACAAGGCACAGGCCTAGGGCAGCACTTTGCAGGGGGGCAGCACAGAAAGAGTCCCCACTGGTTTGCGCTGTTAGTGTAGTGCCAGTCTTATGGGGCAGACTGGGCTGAGAGGCAAATTAGTCTAGCGCCCCCATAAAGCAGCCGCACGGCATTCCACAACGGGGGGGGACACCGCTTCTAATTTTGACTGTCCTATCATCCTGGCCCACAAACCTTCCTCACTATGCTATATGTTTTCTGCTGCACCATTGGCATGGCTATATCTTCTTAGTTCTCTCCATAAAATTATCAGAAATGTGTAGAACTATAGGCACATTTTTTTTTTTCATTTTGGAAAGTGTAAGGGAGGGTTCTAGCCCGTCAGTTTATTTTTTACCATCCCTGTCCCATTGCAGAGATTTCTCTTCACTTCCTTCCCCATAGCCAAACAGGAAGTGAGAGGAAATCTATGCAAATTAAGGGAATCTATTGCCCCAGGCCCACAGAACTAGTGTCCCCACTCGAAAATTTCAGGGTGTGTCTTAAACAGCGAGGGGTGCGGCCTTGACAGGAAGGGGTGGGTCATATTTAAATTAGGGGGTGCACAAGTCAGGCCCAGGTCAGCATAAAACCTAAATGCACTACTGGGCTAAAGGGTTTATTCACACCACAACACACATAAAATGGAGCTGCAATGGCAATACACTATATATATATATGTGTTGCAATGTGCTGCCATTCACTTTCATTTGCACACCAACAAATATCTACAGTGCACCGCAAAACACTTGCACTATAAAGCACCACAATGCACAGATGATGAGCTGCCTGAAGCAATGCACTTGCAGCACATGGAAATGCCAAATGCAAAAACACCTGATTACACCATAAATATAGCTCATGTACTTCTTTGAGTGTAGGGTGTAGATGTACAAGACATTGAACATTGAAATGTGAACAGACACAACTACAAAACAAGGGAAACACACTACAAAATGCTCAGGCATGAATGGGGGCTTACAGGGGCTGGGGATGAGCTTTGATGTATACTGGACTGTGCAGGCCCCATAAGCAGTGTACTTAATTAAAAAAATTGCTAGAAGAGAGCAAAGTTTCTTCTGTTTAAAAATTTCCCCTAGTATTTAAAAAAATGGCTAAAATTCAATTTCACCTCTGGTTCAGACCTATGCAGGTTGTGGTTCATGCTTTTTTCTGGTGCGTTTTGCATTTTTTCACATGCATTTTTATATGTGCTTCTGCTGCATTTCAATTAAAGTCCATGAAATGAAAAACACAACCTTCTGCGGGAAAAAAAGTCCCTGATCCTTTCCAAAAAATGCACCGTGGAGAATGCAGAGATGTGAAGGTGACCCATCAGAAACTATGGGAAGGTGTATGAATTGGGCTGATCTGAGGTGGGAAAGTGCAAGAATGTTGGCTTATCTGAGGTGTGAGGGTGCAGGAATTGGGGTGATCTGAGGTGTGAAGGTCCAGGAATTAGGGTGCTCTGATTTGGAAAAGTGAAGGAATCAGCCTTGATCTGAGGGTGCAGTAACTGAGTTTGATCTGAGGTGTAAAGGTGTATGAATTGAGGCTGATCCAAGGTATTAAGGTGCAGGAAGTGGGGTGATCTAAGGTGTGAAGGTGCAGGAATTGGACTAATCTGAGGTATGAAGGTACAGGAATTGAGTGATCTGAGGTCTATAGTGCAGAAACAGGGTGATCTGAGATGTAAGAGTGCTAGAATTGGGCTAATCTAAGGTGTGAAGGTGTAGGAATTGGGGTGATCTGAGGTGTGAAGGTGTAAAGCTCAAATTTAATTTCTTACTATTATTCAAGTCATTTACACAATTTATTTTCTTTTTCGTGATTGCGAGTGTGTGAATTTTACTTTTTTTATGTAGCTGGCACTCCCAAATTCTTAAAAAAAAAAAATGGCACACTATGCTCAAAAGGTGCCTACCCCTGATCTAGATGAATAAATTAGTGACTAGAGTACTTTGCATAGCTAACAGACCCTGTTATCTTTGACTATGCTTTAGCTCACATGACATTACTCAAAAGCATTGTATTGTTAAGCACAAAAAGAAAGAAGGACATGTTTTCCGAAAGTATTAATGTGATTTTTTTTTTTAATTGACAGGTGCCCTATAAATTCACGAGAATTTAGATTTATTTTTTTCTATGATCGATCCGCTTTAACGGCAGACTTAAAGTGTAAGTAAAAGCCCCTATTGTTTTCAGCCAAGGAAGCTGTCATCTTTGCCTCTGTTTAACAGATTCAGCCCCGGAAGATTTTACCCCCTTCCTGACCAGAGCACTTTTTGCGATTCGGCACTATTTCGCTTTAACTGACAATTGCGTGGTCATGCGTCATTGCACCCAAACAAAATGGACATGCTTTTTTTCCCACAAATAGAGAGCTTTCTTTTAGTGGTATTTGATCACCTCTGCGGTTTATATTTTTTGTGCTATAAACAATTTTGAAAAAAGCATTATTTTTAAATTTTTGCTATAATAAATACTCACAAAAATATATATAAAAATGTTTTTTTTTTCTCAGTTTAGGCCTATATGTATTCTTATACATACTTTTGGTAAAAAAAAATCACAATAAGCATATATTGATTGGTCTGTGCAAAAGTTATAGCATTTACAAAATAGGGGATAGTTTTATGTTATTTTTATTTTTTATTAGTAATGGCGGCGATCTGCAATTTTTTATCAGGACTGTGACATTATGGCAGACACATTGGACACTTTTTTGGGACCATTGTCATTTATACAGCGATCAGTGCTATATAAATGCACTGATTACTGTATAAATCACAAGGGATTAACCACTAGGGGGCGATGAAGGGGTTAAGTGTGTCCTAGAGAGTGATTCTAACTGTAGGGGATGGGCTTAAAGTCACATGAATGCGATCACTGCTCCCAAAGACACAAGCCAGAACAGGGAAATGCCTTGTTTACGTAGGCACTTCCCTGTTCTGAGGCTCCATGACACGATCGCCAGGAGACCAGCGGACATTGATCTGCCAGTCCCGGGGCACGGTCACGCTGTACGCGGCCTGCTATCCCCGTCTCTTAAAGGGGAATTACAGGTATGCCCATTGCTGCCATTGTGCCGACGTATATCAGCGTGCATCGGTCGGCAAGTGGTTAATCTACAACTGCCATGATGCTGCACATGTGATCAGTTTAGACACCAGCCATTGGATGGTTTGACAGTTTGGTTGAGAGCACAACCAATGGGAGTGTTTCTGGCATGTGCTGAAGTTTTTTGAAACTGGTAAATGGATGGGTTTACTTCCACTTTAACCACTTGCCGTCCGCGCTATAGCCGAATGACGGCCACAGCGCGGATCTGAATTTCCCGGAGGCCGTCATATGAGGGCCTCCCCTTTGCACGCTCCCTGCACACGCTGTTATCACAGAGTCACTGAGACTCAGGTGATCACAGATCCAAATAAGGGTCCCAGCCCCTTACCACATGATCAGCTGTCAGCCAATGACAGCTGATCACATGATGTAAACAAAAGCTTGGTAATTGTTTTTTTTCCTCCTCACGCTAACAGCACAACACCACTCCTGAGCTTCTCTGGATACCATCACATAAGCCTGAAGTGACTGCAGAGCTGTGGGGGTCATCGCCTTTTGGTGAGTGGGGACACGTGGGGGGTGGTGTTTCTGCACCTGAAGAGTCCTGAAGCGTCTGTGGTCCATTGCACTTCAAAGGTTTTTTTCCCATTGCGGATCAGAACATTCAGCACATTTATTTGGACTTTATTTACATGTTTTTTGCTTTGTATAGCCACATCTGCACTTATCCACACTTGGTTACACATGTTTATTAACATTTGCGACCGCCACATTTTTATAATTTTACCATTTCTAGTGAGTAGCACTTTGTGTGTGGCAGCTGCTTTGGTTTTCTTTTTCACAGTTTTTTCACCATCCAGCGCGAGTTTAAATCTTATGCCACGTACACACGACCAGACTTTTTGACAGCAAAGGTCTGATGGAAAAGGTCCGTTGGACAATTCGATCGTGTGTGGGCTCCATCGGACCTTTGCTTCCCAAAAATCCGGTAGACTTTAGAAATAGAACATGTTTTAAATTTTCCCACCGGAACTCTGCCGGACCGAGAAATCGGTTCGTGTGTATGCCAGTCCGACGGACAAAAACCGACGCTAGGGCAGCTATTGGCTACTGGCTATGAACTTCCTTATTCTAGTCCGGTTGTACGTCATCACGTTCAAATCCATCGGACTTGGGTGTGATTGTGTGTGGCCAAGTCCGTTCATTCGGAAAGTCCGTCGGAACTCCGCCGAAAGTCCATCGGACCTAGTCCGTCGAAAAGTCCACTCGTGTGTACGCGGCATTATACTTATTCACTATGAATATTTTCCAGTTCATTTTGCTTTGAACAGATTTTTAAATAAATGTTATATATTTATTGTAAGTAGTAAAATATAAAATCAAAAGGTGAATTCACACCTAAGTGAATGTACAATATGTAAAGCACTGCATAAATTGTCGGTTCTATATAAATGTAATAACTAAGTAAAAAACAAATATTATTTGCTACTTTTATCTCTTCATAACAGTTTTGGGGGACTTTCTATGCATTGATTAACAATGCACTCACACTGAAATACTTTCATAAATTACTATCTTTAACATTATAAAAGTAAATGTAATTTTATCTTACGTTTCCAGTTCTATATGTATCCTGAAAAAAGCTACCTAGAATAATGTCTGATGTAAATGTAAGTAGTTAGAATATATGCCGTTCTATCAGAAGTAAAACAAGTACTTGGGGGGGAACGTAGAAAAACACATCTAAATCCTCTTAGGGTCATGACAGCAACAAATCACATGTAAGACTAAATATGTCTATGGAAGGTAAACAAGTAACTGCAGGTTCTGTTTTTATTTGTTATAAGCGTTGGGACTTTTGTTTACATTCTTTTGGTTTTGGTTGATTATTTTCATTTTATGCTTTGCTGCCACTGTAGTCAGAAGGAAGTTGAACATACCTTACTGCCTGCTAGTGATTCATTATCGCAAACAGGCCTGCAATCCATTTGAAAAGAAAAAAAGTTATGATGGTAGAGAATGTTTGTGATGGGAAAGAAGAAAGAAAGAAGAAAACTCGAGAGACCTTTCCGGTTGAACTAGAGTACTAGACCCATTTGTGAGGAGGCAAAACATTTCAGCTGGCAGAACACTTTGAACTTAACACATCTCCATTATATCAGACCGTGTGTAAATCTATGCACTGCAGAATACTGATTTTATCATATATTCCACTTAAGGACCAGGCCTCTTTTACAGACTCGGTGTTTACACGTTTTTTTTGCTAGAAAATTACTTAGAACCCCCAAACATTATAATTGTTTTTTTTTTCTAACACCCTAGAGAATAAAATGGCAGTTATTGCAATACTTTTTTTCACACCGCATTTGCGCAGCGGTCTTACAATCGCACTTTTTTGAATAAAAAAATAAGACAACAGTAAAATTAGCACAATTTTTTTTATATTGTGAAAGATAATGTTATGCCGAGTAAATTGATACCCAACATGTCATGCTTCAAAATTGCGCCCGCTCGCGGAATGGCGTCAAGCTTTTACCCCCAAAAATCTCCATAGGCGACATTTAAAAAATTCTACAGGTTGCATGTTTTGCGTTACAGAGGACGTCTAGGGCTAGAATTATTGTTCTCGCTCTATCGATTGCGGCTATACCTCACATGTGTGGTTTGGCTACCGTTTTCATATGTGAGCGTTACTCGCGTATGCGTTCACTTCTGCGCGCAAGCTCCTCGGGACGGAGCGTTTTAAAAAAAAAATGTTTTTCTTATATATTTTACTTGATTTTATTTATTTATTTTTAAAAATGGATCACTTTTATTCCTATTACAAGGAATGTAAACATCCCTTGTAATAGAAAAAAGCATGACAGGTCCTCTTAAATATGAGATCTGGGGTCAAAAAGTCCTCAGATCTCATATTCGGACTTAAATGTAATTTTAAAAAAAGTCATTTGAAAAAATGACATTGAAAAAAAATGTATCTTTAAGAGGGGAAGTGACGCTTTTACGTCGCTTCTGCCCTCCTATGGTATAGAGACGAGTGGGGGCCATCTTAGCCTCACTCGTCTCTATACCCAGCAACAAGAAGGACCCGGGAGGGGGGGTGGTACCTCTCCCGCCGCTGATAACGGTGATCTTGCGGCAAACCCGCGGCAGAGACCACCGTTATCGCACACAGGACCACCTCCTGTAAAGAGGGATATCTCGGTTGAGGCAGCAGCTGCTGCCGTTACCGAGATATCCCTCTTGTGTATATGTAGATGAGGCGGTCCTTAAGTGGCACTGCAGAATACTGATTTTATCATATATTCTTGTGAGCTAACAAACTGACTATTACATTTTATATAGTCAAACATTCTCATCTTTGTGACTAATTCAGCAACAAGAACATTCTTACATTTAAAGCTTAACCTTCCTAGCGGTAATCCCGAGTCTGGCTCGGGTTGGGATTTTACTAACACGAGTGGTAACCCCGAGCCAGACTCGGGATCGCACCGCTGGATACAGGGAGGACACAGTGAGACTTAGTTACCTTGTCCCCTGGATCCAGTGATGTCCCCCGCTCTGTGTGATCGAGCTGTCCTCCGCTCGATTCACACAGTGCCCGAATGCCGCCGAGCTCCGTTCCCTGCGACGTTACGGCGCACGGGAGCGGAGATCGGCGGCAAATTCAAAAAAGTAAAAGTACACAAAACACACACAGCACTGTAATCTTACAGATTACAGTGCTGTATTACTAAATTACACACCCCCTTTGTCCCTAGTGGTCTGTGCAGTGCCCTGCATGCACTTTTATATTATAAATACTGTTTTTTCTGCCTGAAATTTGGAGATTGCCCATAGCAACCAAAAAGTGTCCCTTTTTCAGTGTTTTAGGATTTGAGTACATTATTAAATAATTTTTATTATTCTTTATTATATTATAAACTTTATCATACCCGGGATGTCTAATAGACTCTGGTTTGAACAGATTTAAGAGAGTCATTCCTAAGAATTACAGGACTACAATATAAAACGCCAAATTTCTATGCAAAATAATTGTACCGCTTTCAGCGCCTAAAACCAGAATGAATCATACCGCCAGGGAGGGTAAGTTTGTTACCCCACTTCATAATCCTGAAATGTGCCTGCTGTACCTGTATGAGAAAGTATCCCATTCTCTTTGCATTGCTTCCTTTGTGTTCCTGCCAATCCCCTTGCTTTCCTGTTAAAAACTGACCACACTAAGCTGGAGAGCACATAGCGGTCAGTTCTCTATCTATGCTCAGTGTACTCTCCTCCAATGATCAGACTTGACTTGACACGCCCCCACTGCACAGCTATTCACTGGCAAGTTCAGTGTGCTGCTTCTCCTCCTCCAGCTCTTATGCAATTGAGAACAGAGGGAATGTGATCACTTATTCAAAAAAAAGGGGGAAAAATGGTATTTAGAATGTTTTTTTTAAATCTATACAAAAATGTTTTGTGTTTTATTTCTATTTTAAACAGAATGGGTTGTTTTACAAGGTGATCATTTACAAATCACTTAAAAGTTTAAGTGCATAGCACACTCAGGAGAAATGCACTACTGTACATATAATTCATTATAGGCCCTTATATAGCATCATTCATTTATACAACGCTCTACATACATATTGTACATACACATCAGTCCCTGCCCTCAAGCAGCTTACAATCTAAGGTCCCTAACGCACATTCATACATATACTAGGGCAAATTTACCTACCAGCATGTGTTTTGAGTGTGGGTGGAAGATTATGAGAAGGGAGCTTAGAGGAGACAACAGCAAGTGCATATAAGTTCTGCTATCGGCAGCTCATTTGATAAAACACAATTATTTTAATATCACTTTAAGACAGTCCACTCAAAATTGATATTTTAGTAATAGATGGATCCTATAATTCTGATACTGATCCATACCCATAATTCATTTTATGTCTTCAATACTCAGCAAGATCTCCCTGCCATAATGTCTATTTCCTGATCCTGCCCACCTGGGTGTTTTTGTTGTTCACTCCGACCCCTGCACATTAAGCACCTCCTATTGCATTTCCCATAATATAAAATCCAACAGAGATATTGGGACCCCTCATAATTGTAACAGCAAATGTGGAGACCAATAAACTCAGATTGCAGACATCTCACCAAAAGTGCCCCAAGGTATACAAGACATTGATGTTGATTAGCTGAAGGCAAATAGGCTATGAACTTTGCAAGTGCAGTTGCTCCAGAGCTTAGTAAATGAGGGTTGAAATATGAAGCTCTGCTCACTTCCATCATCCAATCGTGTAAGCAAAAAAATTTCTTTTTGTTCAGGCATGTCATCGGGTATTCTTTTTCAAAGCAAAGCTTAGCCTCACTAAGCTCTGGAGCACCTGCACTTGAAAAGTGTTATGGCAGTTGAAAAGTACACAGTCTATTTAGTAAATCAACCCCATTGCTTGGTTCAAATCTTCAGCCTCAGAACAGAACTGGAACAGAACTGCTTGCAGCAGGCCAGCTCGATAATCCTTATGCCTGCTGCATTTTCTAAGGATGTAACGTAAATAGTTTGAGCCGATCACGTCTGCCCCCCAGTGTTCATCTCCAGCCTGTGACCCCTTCCTGTACACCGGCCCCTGCCCTTTTCCAGCCTCTGTCTGTTTCTTATGCTTTAGTCCCTGTCCTTCCCCAACCTGTGTCCCCTTCTTGTGCTCCAGCCTGTCTCCTTGTGTTCCAACCCCTGTCCTCCAGCCTGTCTCCACTTCTTGTGCTCTAGCCCCTGCTCTTCTCCAGCCTGTGTCCTCTTCAGTTGCTCCAGGCCTTTCCCTTCTCCAGCCTGTGTGCTCTTCAGCCCAGCATCAGCCTTTTTCCAGTTTATGTCCCCTTCTTGTGCTCCAGCCTCTGTCTTCCTCCAGCTGAGTCCCCTTCTTGTGCTCCAGGCTCCTTCTCTTTTCCAGCCCGTGTCCCCTTCTTGTGCTCCAGCCTCTGTCCTCCTCCATCCGAGTCCCCTTCTTGTGCTCCAGGCCCCTTCTCTTTTCCAGCTTGTGTCCCCTTCTTGTACTCCAGCCCCAGCCCTTTTCCAGTCTGTGTCTTTTTCTTGTGACCCATCCCTTTTTTCTCCCCAGCCTTTTACTTGTGCTCCAGTCACTGTCGTTCTCCAACATGTGTACACTTTCTGTGCCTCAACCCTCATTACAAGTGGTGTTGTGCCTATCCACATTGGTTCCTGGTGGTACAGGCACTGGCTGCTTAATTGGCCATCAGGTAAACCTACTGCTTGCCTTAGTAATTAGTGAGCGTTAGCCTAAAAGAGATCCCAAGCTTTATCAACGTGAAGGCCAATCATATTAAAAACATTCTTGTACACCACCTGTATCTGGTTTTCATGCCTTGCTCTGTACATTTGATCTGTCAGCTAATCACATTCACAGCATCTTTGCCTGGCAGAGGAATGTTATTCCTCAGTTAGCATGCCAATCCTATGAATGACATTTCAGCATGGTGAGTGGGGTGATCTGTTTTTAGTTTAACGTAGTACTGTGCTGGGCAGCAGCAGAGGCGCATCCCTGTCCCTCTCCATCTTTTGCTGCTTCCCCCAGCTCTTAACAGCAATTCCCAGATGTCAAAGTGATGGCTGAGACTCCAAGGTAGCAGGAGCGGGGTACCTCTGAGCAGTGTTTGCAAACACTACTCCGGTGCGATTCTGTAGAAATACAAAGGGGGTTATTTACTAAAGGAAAATACACTTTGCACTGAAAGTGCACTTGAAAGTGCAGTCGCTGTAGATCCGAGGGGGATATGCAAGCAAAATAAAAAACAGCATTTTAGCTTGCACATGATTGGATGATAAAATCAGCAGTGCTTCCCCTCATTTCAGATCTACCCCTTAGATTTAGAGCTACTGCATTTCCAGTGCAAAGTGGATTCGCCTTTCGTAAATAACCCCCAAAGTCACATTACAACTTTGTATTTACTGTGTTTCATTTGTATGAAGAGTTACCTTTGATCTGCATATGATTATTTTAAAGCAACTTTACAAGTAAAAAAAAATGTTTAACCCTTAGTGAATTCCTAATCAGCCCTAGTCAACTCCCCGTCCCCCGCCCCACTTCATTATAGCTGTTCTCAGCTTGTAGAGAAAATAATTAATATAGATTTTTTATAGTCTATAGTCAATCCAGCAATGTGTGAGTGTGTCCACTAGGGAAGGTGGCTACTCCGGTGTTCATAAGGAAATCAAGAGAAAGTTTGGTTTGTAACACAAATCATATGAATGCAAAATTTATGGGACTTCCTTTTGCTTTATTTGCATATCACATATGATGTTTACATGGCTGATGCACTTTGCCCCTGCACCAACTCATTATGAGCGACTGTGAACACAGTGGGGTTGATTTACTAAAACTGGAGCGTGCAAAATCTTGTTCAATTAAGTTTTGACAAAAAAAAAAAAACCTGGAAGCGGATTGGTTCACCAGATTTCGCACTCTGCCGGTTTTAGTAATTTAACCCCATTTTGTCAGCTGCTTGCATTTCATATTTGTTTTGAACAACCCATTCTATTGTATGCACCATGCGCTTTAATTGAATTAATTTATGTGTGTGTTCAGAGTTTATATTTAATAATTTGTACTATGCACTTTCATGTGGTTAATTGTAGTAAGGTTTAACATTTTTTGGTTGATAGAGTGACACTTTTTTTAAATGCATATTAATGATTTGAGATTTTATATATAATCATTAGCATATTGCACTTCATAGTGATTCATTTTAGTAAGGTTTATTCAGTTATTAAATAGATAGTGTGACACTATTCACATACAGTATATAAAGTCTATAAGAGACTAACAACTGCAGGGGCTGAACAGAGCCTGAGAATGCACCTAGCGCTATATTCATTTTTGGCAGTATGCCCCCCGGGACGAATCAACAGAACACAAGCAGTCTGCTGACACCCACGCCTAAACTGTCTGCACCACATCGCCAGAGCCTCATGCACCAGGGCTAAATGCCCAGTGTACATGGGGCCTTACAGAGATCCCCCCACTGCTTCTGCCTTTAGCTTAACTGGTTCAATATACCCAGCACATATAGGGTAGCATGTGATAGTGGGTTTAGCTGTCCATCACAAAGACAGAGCTAATGATGTCACCATTGCCTCTTGGCTCTGACAATAACTGACAGCAGGAATATTGGTGGCAACTGAAACCAAGAATAGAGGAGTAGGGGATCGCCGAAGAGGTATCAGTAGGTGTGTCCACACCTGTTTAGGGACACTAGTCATCTTTTGTCACCGTTGGTTTTTTGTACACTTTGCAAAGATACACCTACCCTTGTCTAGTAGAAATAACTTCACTTGAAGGTTGGAGTGCTTCACCATTGAGTTTAAAGTGCACCAAGGAAGGCAGATTTTCCCACTAGCCAGTGGATAATTAGGGTCTGTAGATTGCAATAAGGTCCCAGTAGTTAGCTGCATTCCTTATAATTTATATTGTAAAAATTTGTTGCATTGATTGTTTATAATTGCTTTTAGCGTCATTCTCCACTCACCTAATCCTTTGGGGCAAGGTTTCTCGCAAGTGATAAAAAGAGAATGAACATTAGCCTTATTTATTTTATTGAGTTGTGGTTAATTAATTGTTAATTGTCAGTTAGTTTCTGGTATTACCATTGTCCAAGCTGTTCATCCATCATTTACTTGCAGACCTATTTCTTTCATAATAACGCCCAAATATAGCTATTAGTGTAGTAACAGATGGAATCAGAAGCCACTACTATGTAATGCAAGCACCAACATACTAAGTCAGAAATTTGTATTGCACTTTGCCCTCCTGGCAATGATTGGACTATGATTTGAATCCAGCATTGTTTACTGAGAACCAAGGCTATATCTTAGATTGCATAGGGGACCCCCTCAGCCCTGCGCTAATGCCTTACTTGGATGGCAAGATACAATAGATCTCTGCTTCCATTTTCAGAAAGTCTCGTCTGATGGAGTAGAATAGTTCCGAAGTGTTTACCTAACTCAAATGCAAGTCCTCTGCACCAGGAATGCTCATATGCACTGGGGACTCACATACCACGTTTTTTGATATATTCAAGAAAGTGTTGGAAACATTTTTAAAGATTCCTGTAACCTTAACAAGGGATGGAATTTGAAAGCTGTGCTGCTCTCTTGGAAGACCCTTCCTGGCTACTGAGGAGGATTGTAAGACCTGGAGGGATCAAGCTACTCAAGAAGAAGAATGGAAGTTCTCAGAAGTTCAGAAAAAGCAGAGAATCACCAAAGGTTTAAGATCCCAACTTAAAGTTGGGACAGAAGGACTGCATAGCTTTGGATTAAATTGAAGCACTATATGCTGTTTATGGAAAGGTAAAAATATTCCTGATCTAAGGTACATGTTGAACACACGCAAAAAAAAAAAAAAAAAGATAAACTTGCCAAACCATCCCATAGTTTTGAAATTTTTACCAAAAGGCTCTAGAGACCCATCTACTTATCCTGAATTAGCATAAGAGGTTAAGGAAGAATAAACATTCCTGGAGGAGAAAAAACAAGACTTTACCACTAGTGCAAGACCTATTCCAAAAAGGAAAATTTTACATTGTATACTGCTAAAGTGGGTTCCTAAAGTGGTAGTAAAGTCTTATTTTTGACTTGTACCTACAGGTAAGCCTATAATATGGTGAATGCACTGTTTGAATATATTCACAGTGCATGCAGCCGGTGACATCACTGGCACATGTGCTTTGAAGGGGCGGCATACCCGTGCAGTCCCTTCAGAGCTCCGCATCATTGTCTTGCAGGTTTTTTTTATTTTTTAAAGTGCAGTTTACTACTGGTTTAACCTCCCAGGCAGTAATCCCGAGTGGGTGGGGGGTGAATTTTCATTACCAAAAGCGTTAACCCCGAGCCACATTCAGGATTGCATAGCAGGATCCAGGCAAAGTTACTTACATTGTCCCCAGGATCCTGAGATGTCTCCTCGGTATGTGTGAGAGCCGTCTCCTCCACTTGATCTATCACAGTGCCAGGCTCCGTTCCCTGTGAGTGTCGCAACGCACAGGGGCGGAACCCGGCACCAAATTCAAAAATTGAAAAACACATTACACATACAGTACACTGTAATCTTACAGATTACATTACTGTTTCAAATTATTTCACATCCCTTTTGTCCCTAATGCTTTGTCCAATGCCCTGCATGCAGTTTTATATTGTATATACTGTTCTTTCTACCTGGAAACTAAGAAAAATTAAAATCACTTGCAGAATGGAGCGATAGTGATTAGTGGGAAAATTCATCATTAAACACACAAAGTAATGACAGCTATAATCTTAATTTGACCAAATATCTGTGTTTTTGATTTGATTACATTATTGAATATATTTTATTATTATTATATTATTATTTGATATCATTATTTATAGTTATTTATTATATTATAATTTATGATTTCGTGTTTCAAAATGTATCATACCCGGGATGTCTACTAGACTCTTGTTTGGACAGATTTAGATGAGTTATTCCTAAGAATTACAGGCCTACAATATATAACGCCAAATTTCTATGTAAAACTATGTACTGCTTTCAGCATAAAAAATCTGACATAATCATACTGCTAGGGAGGTTAAGGAATACAATTGTGATTCTGTTTCTAAATCAGGCTCTGAACTTGCAGATCAGATCAAATATCTTTTGCAAGTCAGTTCTGAGATGCAGAAGTCACTGGCACAAATAGTGCAGACTCAGCCAGAAAAGCAGAGGTTAAAGTGGTGCTAGCTCATGCAGGAATGCAACAATACCTTAGTAGTGTACAGAATGCTGTTGTTGCCCTGGCCACAAACCAGAAGGCATCAGCAGAGGCCAAAAGAACTAGCCCCAAAAAAATTACTAACAAGAAATATTATGACAGGGGGGGCAGTTGGGGACACTTCAAAAACGCAGTACTCAACGATGATAACACCCTTAGAGACTGTGGGGGAAATTAGAAGGGCCTTGCATGAAATACAGCATCAGAAGCCAATGGGAAACTTCAGAGGATCCCAGTGAAGGAGTCAGTTGGATGCCCAACCAAATAAGTTAGCTCCAACTCAAAACATGAAACTGCAAAGAAGATCAGGCCTGAGCCTTTAAGTAGAGCCTTATCCAATACTCCAAAGAGACAATTGAAAGTGTTTCCCTTGGCATTGGGTTCCATAATATAAAGGAGAAATGCACAAGACATTGTCCGAAGAGTAATCTTGGGTGTCACTGTCACAGACAGAAGAGGGGAATAAAAGTCCAGCCCTGTTCTGCATCCTCTACTGCTTCCAGGATATGTCAGACAAAACAAACAGGCTCCTCTCCTGTAGTGCCCATTCAAGCAGAAGGCATCTACATGAGGGCCTACTTTGAATCAGGTACCCAATTAACTATGCTGTGCCGAGACTTCTATGACAAGCACCTGTCCCAACAAGAACTAAAGGACTTGAGGATTTGAGGCATAGGGGCAAATAAATTCCCCTATGATGGTTACCTACAGATCAAACTGCTGTTTGACCTTTTGGTCGTCAGACAATTAGGAACCTTCAGCAGGATAGCCATTGTGTGTTCCCGACCTTTGGGGTCTATGAGAAGTTCTTTAATTGTGGGAACCAGCACTTGTGAGGTGGATCCTGGCTCCCATAACCTCCTGACATAATTTACCACCAGAGGGCGAACACCCCATGTTGCAGCCAGCATAACGATACATAGTTCAATGCTTTTCCAAAAGGGGTAGGAAGAGTGTGGTGGATGGAAAAGACAGAGTGTTACAACCACAATACAGGCCTCAGGGAAGTTAAGCTGGAATCAACTGGGACCTTACATCATACTAGAGGCAGACCCAGAAGAAGGGGCAGCCCCTGGGATTGAGTTGACCCTCAAAGTGGTCTCGATGAAAGGAAGCGTCACTGACTCTGGTGAATGCACTGTGGATAAGTGAACCCTTTTCAGGTGGTGAGAATGAGTTTGATGTGGGATGTGTGAAGAGTACTTAGAATCGCATATGCCTGCAGGAAAACAAACCTTTCAGAGACAGATTTTGACAAATCCTGAGAGATCTGAAAGATTTAAGATGGCAAGGTCAGAATGTCACACAACATTGATGTTTTGGAAGAGGGACTTGGCTGATGCAGGAAGTAATCCAAACCCTATGTCAAGGGGTTGAGCAGTGAGCAGATGGAGTTGCATAGGCCAACACTTTGATGTTACTGATATAGGATTCCCCAAACCCAAGTAAGAGATGGATGCTTGGCCACTCATAATAAGGACCTAAGAAGGGATCAAGCAGAAATCTCCTTCTGCCATATAACTTGGAAAGCTCTTAAAAGACACCAAACAGATCTTCTGCTGACTGAATCCTCAGAGGGAGCCATTTTGATTCATAGGGAGTGGAATCAGCTACAGCTCCATGAAGGGCTCCCATGGATGACCTTGAGGAGAGCTGCTCCTTCCTGAAAAGCACAGGAAAAAAGTGTTGGCAGTCTTACATGAGGAATTCCGTCACCAGGGACCAGGGAAGGACCTGCAGCCTAGTCAGAGATCAATTCTACTGGCCTTCTATAAAAACATAGGTGAAAGGCTATTTCAACTTATGCTTACACTCCATACAGTTGAAGACACTACCCACTAGAGCAATCCTATTGGGCCATCTACAAAGTCAGGGTCCCATAGAGTGTGCATTATTTCTTGTTTTTGGAGCAAGATCTGAGTTGACAAAAGAAGATCTTGGTGGTGACTGACTTCTCTGACAGTTTCCAACGTTCTCCTTCAAGAGAGGTCCATTAAATGATCAACTTCTGTCAAGGAAGGATGGACACACACTGATCGCAATTTAGTCAGTCTCTGTTGAACCAGTCGATTTTTGATCTGTCTGTGTGTCCAGGTTTAGTTGAACCATTGCAATAACCCTTCCTGTAACTCAACTTTAACCATTACTCTAACCCTCTTGTAACCTTAACTCCTAAACTAATCCTGCCTAACTAACTCTGTCTGTATCCCTGACTCTAATCCTCAAACTAACTCTCCTTGTAACCCTGACTGTAGCCTTACCCTAACCAGCCCTAAGGCTGGATTCACACCTATGCAGTTTTAGTGCTTTTTGCATTTTGCAGATTTGCACTACAATCCAGTTAACACTGTTTCCTATGGAACACGTTCTGTAGTGCAAATCTGCAAAATGCAAAAAGCACAAAAAATGCATAGGTGTGAATCCAGCCTTAACCCTAATTCCTGCACTAAAACTCACTCTAACCCTCACGCCTAAATTAATCTTATTGCAGTTACTCTCCCCTTTTACCTTAAATTTACATTAATCCTCCATGTTACACCAACCACAACACTAGCCCATCCTCATTTAAACTTAATCCCTTGTTTATCATCTCATGAGCCAAGATATTCTGCACTGAATACCAACCTCCCTGCGATTATTGGTATTGGCGCCGCTGTCCAAAAACTAGGATATCCTGCTTTGTTAAAGAAAAGAAAAAGCACTAAATACTTATGTGGTGGCTAATGCTGGTCCGAATAATAGGCAATATTTTTTTTTCACAATGAAACTTGGTGCTGTGGAGCTGAAATATTTCTCACTTATGCAATGTGAAATGAACCACTTAATTTTTTTTCATTGAAAAGTCAACTTCAGTGTAATTTACTACACTTTATATCGGCCAAACGGACAGGCATGGATGGGAGTTTTTCAGGCAGCTGCAGAGAGATCAGGTACAGAGAGCATTACTTCCTAAGTTTTGTTTTCATTTTGAAAGGTGTTTTTAGGTTAACCAAATCCTCCCATGAAAGTCAATTTCAGGTTTTTCTAATTTCAAAGCAAATTTAGCCCTAGAGCCTGTAATAACATATTTTTATCTGGAGAATGTACTGACATTTATCAGGTAACCTTGGTTTTACAGAGTAATTACTCAAGCGTACAAGACTGTGCTTGGAACCATGCCACAGCAAGAAACACAAAACATTCTTTGTTTCTTCTCTAATGTAAATGGATGTTTGAGAAGAAATGATGAGAATGGGATTATTTCACCTTCTGCTTGAAGCATTACTGTACAATACATGTTCTGCACTAAGCCAATCATGCTCTTATGATCCTCACTGGAAGAACATTGAAACTGAATGTGATTTATATAATACAATGACAGAGATTCCCAAGATTACTAATTGGAAGGCAGCTTAGTGTAAGCAGTCAATTTATTTATTTTTTTGTTAAAAAAGTTATCCAGTTTTAAATGTTTCAGACAGTCTCACGTGCCTTTAGGTCCGATTCACATCTATGCAGGCTGCAGTTTGCTTATTCCAGGTGCGTTTTGCATTTTTCAATACACATTTTTGATCCATTGAAGTCTATGGAGCCAAACACCAGAAAAAAGTCCCTGGCCCTTTCCATAAAATGAGCAGATGTGAACTACATCCATTGGAAACCATGTTAAATGGACTGTACTGTGTTTCTGCAAAACCGAAAACGCACTGAAAAATACATAGGTGTGAACCAGGTCTAAATGCTGAGCTGTATAAACTGTGATATAAGATGTGGCACAGAACAAACCGGGCTGTTCAGAGATGGGAAGATCACCAAGAACAATGTATGTGATCTGCCCATCTTTATCCTGACCACTAAGGCTGGATTCACGCCTATGCATTTTTGGTGCTTTTTGCATTTTTCAAATTTGCACTACAGAACGTGTTCCATAGCAAACCATGTTAAATCGACTGTAGTGCAAATCTGCAAAATGCAAAAAGCACCAAAACTGCATAGGTGTGAATCAAGCCTAAGTGGTACAACTTTTTGCCTCCACTTAGGCTGGATTCACACCTATGCATTTTTAGTGCTTTTTGCATTTTGCAGATTTGCTCTACAGAACGTGTTCCATAGGAAACCATGTTAAATGGGCTGTAGTGCAATTCTGCAAAATGCAAAAAGCACTAAAAATGCATAGGTGTGAATCAAGCCTTAGGCAGTATAGTATTGGACTATGCACTACTCTTGGTGAAGTGATCACTCATCTATGTCATGAAAGAAAACCACCTAGCTCATGAGCCACCTCCCACACTAAACCATGCTTGTCAATAGATTACCTTTATCTGTCTAGGCCGATTTATTAACCCTCATCACAAAGAGTCTGTCATTTCAACTTTTAATAGATAAATCAAACTGAATTTTTCACCTGACTGTTTTTATCTCTCAGATTCCCATGATGAAAGGTCTTCTCTGTGAAGCTGTACACACGTAATAAAACTAAACAGCATGGATGGAAGACTCTCCCCAGCTGTTTACTGTACTCTGACAGCTGGCATCTGCGACTGTCAAAATAGCCAAACAGTAACTGCATCTGATTGGATGCAGCCGCTGTTCAGAGCTCCTTTGATTTCCAGATTGAAAGATGCCAGGCAGGAGGGTACTGAAATGGCTACTCAAGGCTCGACTTTCATCCAGTGAATAAGAAACCATTCTAAATGAACGCTGTAGAAACCAGCTGGGCTCATGCACACTGCGGGTCAAAGAAGCTCAAAGAAGCTGCTCCTACAAGTGTTTGAGCTTTTTGAGCTTTTATTTTTGGGTTTTTTTTTTTTTCAATGAAAAAAAAATATAAAGAAAATATATGTCTGCAACCAATGTAAAAAAAACAGCGATCACAGCATTAGATCCAATTGCAAAAAATGAAAACATGTGAACAGTAAGTGCAGCTCTCAGAATAGATCTCAGAATAAACTGAAAAATAATATATACATATACCGTACATGAAGTGCACATAAATAATCTAAGAAGAAACTCAAACAAAATATATATGCGGACAATGGGGGTTATTTATGAAAGGCAAATCCACTTTGCACTGCAAGTGTACTTGAAAGTGCACTGAAAGTGCATTTGGAAGTGCGGTCGCTCTAAATCTAAGGGGTAGATCTGAAATTAGTGGAAGCTCTGCTGATTTTATCATCCAATCATGTGCAAGCTAAAATTCTGTTTTTTATTTAAAAATAAATTATAGTCCTTAGTGTTTGGACAGGTGAACCAAACAATAAATTGTAGATAGGTAGCATGTAGACTTTAGCAGAGCTCTGCAGAAGTCACTGTTTTATTCCAAAGCGCTTTTTTATCTACTAAAATGTGAGTGTATTTCCTCCTTTTTTTTATTGAATATATTACTTCCAATTTAAATGGGAAGTATGTGCCTACTTCTTCTTCCTTTTCATAAATGTGTCCTATTGGAGCAACTATCCATGTGGCTCTCTGTCGATTACCTATCGCATTGAGGTCCATTGTTGGAGTTGGTCTTCTGGTTGGAAGTCATGTCCTCTGTGACAGTTTCCCCTGGGTGTGTAGCCCTACAAGCCTGATTGACCCATTGGGTGTACACTCATTTGGGTTCAATTGCTCCGGTAAGCCTTTTGACTCTCTGATGGTAGATCACTTATGATCAAGTTTGGGCAAATTTTCCTTTGTCACATCGTTATCCAGTTCAAGTGTCAGTTATTTTGAACCACGTTTTGGATATCTACAATTTATTAATTAGTTCACCTGTCCAAACACTAAGGACTATAATTTATTTTTAAAATAATTTTTTCCTTCACATTATTGGTAATCATTCACTCATATTTTGATTGTCACATAGTACATTAAGTTTTTGGTCTATTATACACGTATATTTTAGTGTTTATACACATTGTCCACATATATATGGTGTTTGAGTTTCTTCTTAGATTTATGTGAAATATATATATAATTTTTCAGTTTATTCTGAGATCTATTCTGAGCGCTGCACTTACTTTTTCTCTGCCTGTGTGCTCATATGCCTGTAAACTCCTGAAACCGCCTATAGTGTACATGGACATATTGGCTAACACGGAGGGGAGTTTCCAGGCAGGGAAAAATAAAAGCTCAAAAAAGCTCAAATGCCTGTGGGAGGAGCTTCCATAGGCATTCCAAGTGTGCCATGTAAAAAATATTCCCCGTTTAGACCCCTGATATTTCACCAAATAAAAAAAAAAATCCTCCTTTTTTCTTGTAAAAAAAATGTAAGAAAAAAAAACAAACAATCTAAAAATAAAATTGTCCAAAGAATAATTAAAAATAAAAACTCCTGATATTGTCCATGGCCCTACTGACACCAATCTCTGCCCTTGTGACACCATCCACTGCTCTACTGACACAGTGAGTATATAAACATGCACACACAGGCATATGTGTTTGAGCTTTGGGATGCACACCCTAATGTAATAGGCTGTGCACACTTATGGAAGCTTCTTTGAGCTCCTGTGTACATGAGCCCTTACTCCTGCTACATTGCACATGGTATAAACTAAACTAATAATCTAACAGGCTGAGTGAGACCCTTTGGCAGTTCCCTTCTGCTGCATTTCACATGATACATTAAAAATCCAACAGAATGAGTGAGACGTTTCCTTTTGGAATGGGCGTGAATGGTGTACATACCTGAGAATTCATACACAGAAATCCCTAATGCCACATACACATGACCAGACTTTCCGACAGACAAGGTCCTAACGGATTAGTCCATCGGACAATCTGATCGTGTGTGGGCTAGTCGGATAGTTTTTCGGAAAAAAAAATAAAAATCAGACGGACCTAGAAATAGAACATGTTTCAAATCTATTAGATGGACTGAATTCCGACGGACTAAACCTGGGAAAACCGTTCGTCTGTGTGCTGGTCTGACGGACAAAATACGACGCAAGGAAAGCTATTGCTACTGGTTATTGAACTTCCTTGTCTAGTCCCTTTTATGTCATCACGTTCAAAACGAACAGACTTAGTCCGTTCGTGTGTGGCCAAGTCCGTTCGTTCGGAAAGTCCAATGGAACTCCGCCAAAAGTCCATTGGACCTAGTCTGCAGGAAAGTCCGGTCGTGTGTATGCGGCATAAGGAGTGGAAAGGCAAAATGATTCATCCCTTCATCCTCTCATACAAAATGAAAATGTCATTGGATAAAAGGCCATTGAAAACGCTGGGCTCAATATTGCCCAACACTAAGCATAATGTTTTGGGTAGAAGTTATGGGTGAATATCCCAATGTGAACCCAGCTAATGTCTGGGCTTGCAAAATATGTACTGGATTGTCCAAAGGTCTATCTTATAATCAATAAAACTGTAAAACACCTTACCCTCTCCCCCAAAATCTCTGAGCATGGGTGTAAATAAATCATATCTCACCCAATAGTGCATTCTTTAGACCAAATATGCAATTTATGTTAAAAACAATGTTGGATGAGTATGAAAAAGAGTTCAAGACACATCAGGACTCAGTTCCAGGCAAATAAAACAAGAACAACCGTATTATTTTTGTAGAAGTTAGTAACTTTGAAAATGTAAACATGATCTGTTCTATGTTGAAATGTAACAATAACACTTGTAGCATCTGCATGACTGCAAAACAAAACCAACGCAACCCCAAAATGTCATGGCCAAAGCACATTCAGACAGCTTGTACAGGGAAAATGTTTGATTTGTATACATACCGAATAACAGGTGTATCGCACTCAACCAAAAGGATATGATAAAACATACAATAGCAATGCTGTTTCAATGTTTTTATAAGATACAGTTTGCTAACATCATGTTTATAAAACACTAAGACTTTACATACATGGGCATTTTATTCCAAGTGCTATTAGCATCTTATGTTAGGCGCCTAAAAGCTGTTAAATCTTTTCAGGTTCCCTTAAAAAGCTCACTCGACCTCCAAATCTACAGATTAAAAATATTTAAAAATCATAATTTCAAATCAAATATCTCAAAAATGGGTAATACTAAACAAAGTTATCATGATGCTCTCTGAGCCCACTTAAAACAGGGGTCTCCAACCTGCGGCCCATGGCCCGCATGCAGCCCAAGACAGCTATTAATGTGGCCTAACACAAAAGCATCAACTTATTAAACATTTTGTTTTTTGGGGGGAATTTTTGTAAAAATGCGTTTACACTTAGTGAACACATGCGGATGAAGAACAATTTGACAGTGTCTCTTTATTGGACTTTTATATTTATCCTCCCAAGAAGAAAAAAAAAATATGCCACTCTTAAAATTAACGCCCTATTCATGTCATCAGTTTTCGGCAGCACCTATATTTGTGAACAATCAGTTTCAAGGATGAAGCACACAAAGGGCAAAAGTAGAACCAAAATAGCACCTTGAGAATTCATTGAGAATTTCTACTACATACATCGAACCAGATATTGATGCGTTTGTTTATTAGCCAGATAGGTACATTTTAATTGTACCTACAGGTAAGCCTATGAAATGCCCACGAGCCCGCGAACCTGGAAGAAACACCAGTGAAGATGTCACCTGTCATAGCAGTGTGCGGACACAACTGGAGGGCTTCATTCTAAGGTAAGTATTTCATAATGAGATAGTATGCTAGCTCCTTATGGATTTATCTTAAAGGTTTTTGTATTTTTTTTCTTTTGGTTTACAACATCTTCAGCTTGTGATCTGCCTAACTTTTTTTGCTCATCAGCTCTCCTTATTGTTAGTGTATTTTATGTTTGGCCCAAGACAATTCCTCTTCTACCAATGTAGCCCAGGAAGGTCAAAAGGTTGGACACCCCTGACTTAATAGGTGGATTTTTCCTTTTCTCTTTATACTAAGGCGCAGTAGAAGGACCAAAAAGCAGATGGGAGTACCCAAAACTTCAAGATGGATGAGAACAAATTTAGGAAGCATGGTAGGGAGATCTTGCGGACGGTGTTTCCAAGACATAATGGAAGCAGATAACTCAGGCTACCAGAGCCATCGATAACTGAAATATCAGTTTTGGGTGGACTGACCATTTACTGAGCAGAGGATATGTAGGGGTTATTTACAAAAACTGGACAGTGCAAAATCTGGCGCAGCTCTGCATAGATCACAATCAGCTTCCAGGTTTTATTGCCAAAGTGAAACAAGCTGAAGATAGAAGCTGATTGGCTACCACGAACAGCTGTACCAGTTTCTGACTGCACCAGTTTTAGTAAGTCCTAATTTAATTGGTCTAATGAGTTGCTGATCAAACACTTTCAAAATACATTTTTGCCTCAAAATAACAGCTCGTTGGGTTTTTGAATGTTCTAAACGACTTGGTATTGATGCCCATGCGTACAAAGTCTAATATATGAAATTATTAATATTCATGCAAAGCATTGGTGATGCAGGCAACAATCAACACAGTAAACAGAAGAACACGTGAGATCTGAGAGTCCCTAACAGTCACAAAATTGCAGTTAGAGCATATGTTATTGGTATTTTTAAACCTGGGTGGTCTGCTGCAGCAAATGTACCTAAAGAACTTTGAATACAAACTATTAAGTAGACAATGGAACAAACAAGAAGAAATGGTTGATCCTGAAATGTGTCCTGTACTTTGGTACAAAGCAAGAGCTTTTCATTTTAACAAATGGGGTATTTCCAGTACACCCCATATTTTGTGGCCCAGCGTGGCTGCAGGAATTCCTTTGCTTCATTCTGATATCTGGAATGCATTACAGATCTGCTTAGCCACTTTCATTGTTTCTAATGCTGGAAAAGGTCTGTGATATATCAGGAAATAGTCTTTTTTGTGAGAAAAAACGTTGTGTGTGCATGAAAGATTTAACTCTAATGGTGCAGGAGTGGAACAGTCTGTACACACTGGCCGGTTTGATTAAAAACAAAAAAAAAGAATCTACTGCCATCTAGTGGAAAGCTGCTTTGAAACAAGTATAAAAGGACACTTGTGCAGAACGATCATTGTTATATATAAGTTTGGATTCAAGTTAGTGCCCCAAAATTGTAAAGCTATCTTAACTGAAAATGACATGTACATATTGCTTATTGTTTTGCTTAAGGTAGAACATGACAAGCAAGAGCAATGTCACCCAACCTCTTTTGCACAAGAGGATTTTCTTATTTTCGTAATCCTAGTTAATAATCCTTTCCATCATGTATTGAAGTTGTAAGTGAATTCAGGATGGAAGCACTTGGTGTATGCCTTCCAACCTTTCAAGCCCATTCCCACAAAGCCTGTGTAAGTTTCAGCATTCTCAGAAAGTCCAAACTTACACAGAACTTTAGGGGTACACTGGAACCAGATCACTGCAGTGGAGGAAAGTACTGAAAGTAATTGAATGCTGCATACTCTGCCAGCTGTAACTCAGATATGTCACTTTACACAGGTAAAGGCTCACCTTAAAGCGGTTGTATACCCCAAATTTATTTTATTTGTTTATACAACTGCAAGGCAAAAGGCATAATTAGCTAGTATGCACCACATACTAGTTCATTATGAAATACTTACCTTAGAACGAGGAGTCGTTATCTCCCCTGGTCCACGCCAAGGGAGCTGACATGTTGCCTCGGCGTGTCTTCCGGGTATTACGGCTCCAGCGCTGTGAGTGGCTGGAGCCACGATGTCATTCCTGCACATGCACACGGGAGACTTCTTTCCGGAAAAGTCCGGAGTCTGCTGGGCTTTCAGCCCATAATCCCCTGTGTGCTTGTGCCGCTGAAGTCAGCGGTTCATTACAAGGGGAATATCTCCTAAATTGTACAGGTTTAGGAGATATTTTTACCTACAGGTAAGCCTTATTATAGGCTTACCTGTAGGTAAAAATTTACATTTTGACTATACAACCGCTTTAAAGTGGTATTAAAGGTTCGGCTTTTTAAAAACAAAAAAAAGCGTGTAGCGCCAAGAGCAAATGAACAGCGATGAGATGAGAATACTGTGTTATAAATGGACAGCACATTGAAATAAAGTCCAAAAAAGTGTTAAAGTGAAAAAAATGCTAAAGGGAAATATATATATGTATAAGTCCAATCTTGTGGATGGAAATCAACAATAGAAAAACAATGTAGTGAAAAATATAGATTTAAATGCACAGTCCCATGATAGATCAGCAATATAAACGTATTTTTTGGAAATTATTTCATTATGCTGACCATTTATAACACAGTATTCTTATCTCATCGCTGTTCGTTTACTATTGGCCCCACATACTTTTTCTTAGGATTATTTCTAAGTTTGGTATATTACTTATCTGTGTCAGCTGCCACCCCACCACAGCTTCTTTATGTCATACTTACCTGCTCTGTGCAGAGCAGCCCGGATCTTCCTCTTCTTGTGTCCCTTGCTGGAGCTCCTGGCTCCTCCCCCGTGACCAGTGTCCCCAATAGCAAGACACTTGCTATGGGGGCACTGGCGCATGCTCGCTTCCAAGCCCTGCTCTATGCATCCATTAGACACATACAGCTGTTGCTCGGCCCGGCTCCCCGCACTCACCTCATTGGCTCACTGGCTGTGATTGACAGCAGTGGGAGCCAATGGATGCATTCTCAGCCAATGAGGAGAAGGAGTGGGACAGCCAAGGCCCTTGTGCACACTGCTGAATCAAGAGGGGGCTCAGGTGAGTGTTAGGGGAGCTGTCAGGGCAAAACATTCAGCCTTCACAACCATTTTAAAGCTGTATTCCAGGAAACTTAAAAATGATCCCTTACAGTGGGGTTGCACCCACACTGCGAGGGCTGATTGCTTGTTTGTAGGGGACATAGAAAAGAAGATCTACATAGTCACCCCTCCACTCTGCTAGACCAGTCCTCGCAGCATCTTCTCCCTCATGCCCCTGACATCAAGACTGTAGCAGGGGCCATAGCCCTCAGCTAGACGTGATACTGCCGAATGACAGTCCACTGCTGGGGCATGGAGGATTTGGATCAAGTTAAAGTGCAAAAACTCTCCCCTTGACTAAACATGATGCAGCTAACCCTTGCAGTAAGACCCCTTTCACATTGTGCCGCCCATAGCGTTGGCGGTAAAACGTTGCTATTTTTAGACTTGCGGTGCATTTCGGCCGCTAGCAGGGTTCTTTTAACTCCCCCCTAGTGGTCGAGAAAGGGTTAAAACCGCCTGCAATAGCGGCGTTTTGCCAGTGGTAATTGATTTCAATGGGGAGAACCGGTGGAGGAGCGGTAAACACACCGCTCCTTCATCGCTCCAAAGAAGCTGCTGACAGGACTTTTCCTGATGTCCTGTCAGCGCACTGCTCCGGTGTGAAAGCCCTCAGGCTTTCACACTGGAGACAATGGATCAGCTGTTTGAGGGCGGATTGCAGGCACTATTTTTAACGCTATAGCGCCTGCAAAATGCTCTCAGTGTGAAAGGGGTCTTCAGGTGCAGCCCCCCTGCAAGGGATCATTTTTAAATTTCCCAGAACTGGGCTTTCAACTGAGAAGAAGCAGATAAAACTAATTTATATAACTTTAAAAAAATATTGAACCATGTACTGTTTTCATGGAGAATACTATGTAAAGTCTGCATCTCAGTCAGTCAGACACACACAAAACATAAAATCAGGTTGGAAGCCAATAAAACAGAGGTATGTTTTTGGATTGTGGAAGGCAATCCACACAAACATTGGACATACAGATAGTGTCTGTGATATTAAAGGGTTTGTAAAGGTTTGTTTTTTATTTTCTAAATAGGTTCCTTTAAGCTAGTGCATTGTTGGTTCACTTACCTTTTCATTCGATTTCCCTTCTAAATGTTTTTTTTTTATTTGTTTTCTTTGTCTGAATTTCTCACTTCCTGTTCCTCCTCAGTAAGCTGTTCTGGCTGACTAAACACCGCTCGGATGATGGTGTGAAGTTTATTGAGGAGAAACAGGAAGTGAGAAATTCAGAAAAAAAAAAACAATTAGAAGGGAAATCGAAGGAAAAGGTAAGTGAACCAACAATGCACTAGCTTAAAGGAACCTATTTAGAAAATAAAAAACAAAGCTTTACAACCCCTTTAAGTAAAACAGGGGCTGTAAGGCAAGGCTAACCAATAATGTGCTCACATGGTTTTTGCTTTTGACCATCCAAGTCAGTCATACTGTGGCCAGGAGAAGCTTTGGCAGAGGAGAGAGCGACTTTCTCAGATAAAGTTTTACAACACCTGGAACAGTGAAAATAATGGTAGAGATAAAATCTGAACCACCATTTTGCTCTTTTTTTTCCTAAAAGCTGAAGTTTAGTCATTTTTTTGGGGCAAGGGGAATAGAACATTAAATATATTAGTTATGTTTATTGGTGTGTATCCCATTACCTGTGGGTTTCTGCTTCTTAGAAATATCTTCATAGCCGACAGATATTGCCCCGAGTGGCAATCTTCTGGTGCTGTATGGGTTAACAGCAGCCGCTACAAGTGTTAAGAGTTGCACTGCTTGCCTGCTCCTTTCGGCCCTCTCTGCCACTCAGAGATCTTCTACTAGTCTCCCACAATGCATCGCTTTCTGTGACTGGAGGAGGAACAGATGACTGACAGGATCTCTCAGAACACGATGCATTGTGGGAGAAGATTAATACAAGCTGAAAGGCAGAGAGGGCTGAAGGGGCTGGGCAAGTGATGCAACTTTTTACGCAAGCAGCGGCTGCTTTTAACACGGCACTGAAAGTTAGCTGCTCAAGGCAATATACATGAAGGTGACATGAAGGAAGGATATTTACAAGGAGCAGCAGCCTGCAGAAGATAGTATACACACAATGACCCTCCTTTTATATTGTAAAGCGCTGCGTAAATTGTTGGCGCTATATAAATCCTGAATAATAATAATTACACAAAACAAATGTATTTGCTGCTGTATGACAAAACTTCATCAGTAAGTTGAATGGCTCACTCAGTAGAAATACCTTCCTTTCCCATACAGCAGCTCAGATCTTGTCATGAATGTATGTGGCTCAAGCAAATCAATCTCCCTTGGATTTCTCTGCAAGCCTTACGTCCTAAAACCTAGTGAAGAGATATCAGCTGACGAGACTGGGCAAATTAAATTGGGATGTTTGGGTGCATTTAAAAGCCGAAGGCTGGTTTAAGCTACACTCACTTCTCTCTACTTCAACAATTTTCACTCACAGGAACAACTCTTTACGACAGCAAAACACTCCATATATTGATCAATATAATTATGTGGACTCTCTGGATAGTTTTCAGAAAAAGTGCTTACTACAAAAGGGTAATGTGTAGTCATTCTTATACATGTGTGTGCTCAATAAACATGGATTTGTCATGACTTCCTGCTCTCTAGCTCCCTTGTCACCTCCTCCCATGCTCGCTTCCAGGATTTCTCCAGAGCTTCTCCCATCCTTTGGAACTCCAATCTGTCCGACTGTCCTCTAATCTATCCATCTTTAGGCGATCCCTGAAAACCCTTCTCTTCAAAGAAGCCTATCCTGCTTCTAAGTAACACTGTTTTACCTCCTCCATCAGCTCATGGGGGGCACAGCTATTACCTTTTGTATCAATTGACCCTTATTTTTTAGATTGTAAGCTCTAATGAGCAGGGCCCTCTGATTTCTCTTGTACCAAATTGTAATGTAAATGTAATGTCTGCCCTCATGTTGTAAAGCGTTGCGCAAACTGTTGGCGCTATATAAAACCTATATAATAATAACAATAATAATTTGAACTAATAAAATAAATCACTTTAAATGATTTCAGTTCAATAGTGGATAGGAACAATTGGTGGTTTCCTGCAGCAGATACACCAGAAGTTAAGGACTCTCTGTATGCATGATACAACAAGCAGCACCCAGTCAACCTGAGGGAAGCCCACAGGCCCGCAGGGCCACTGGCTGGCTCTTTGTCATCAAATGGAGGAGGTTGAATGCAGACATCACTGTGATATCCTCACCAACAATACGAAAGGACAGGGGAAAAAGCTGAATGGGGAGAAAAAGAAAGATTAACATAAGCATGGTAAATGAAACACACATTAGATCAGACATGATGGTCATGGTATATTTTACAGCAGTGGTGGCAATAGACATCATCTCAGTTGGCCTTTCTGTAGACCTCTGCCTTGTAAACTTCTTGCATCTTTCCCCTTGGTCATATGTAACATCATGTTTGGCTTATCATGTCTACTTATCTGCTGTCCTGAATGGCTAGCCAATAACAAGGACTGATTTGCATCACTGGAGCCTGTGGGCACACAAGCTTTGGGTGCCAAAGCAACAACCCTCTGGTCACCTCTGATACACAAACCATTTTCCTATGTTATCCAGCCTCAGGTGGTTTCAAATAATATGACATCATGCAGTAATAATAATAGTATTAACCCTTTCATGACTAGGCCTATTTCTGACATTTGGTGTTTTTACAAGTTAAAATCCCTATTTTTTGCTAGAAAATTACTTAGAACCCCCAAACATTATATCTTTTATATATATATATATATATATATATATATATATATATATATATATATATATATATATTTTAGCAGAGAATCTAGAGAATAAAATGGATTGTTGCAATATTTTATATCATGTGGTATTTGTGCAGCGGTGCTTTAAACTCAATTTTTTGGACACTTTTTATGAATGTAAAAAAAAAAAAAAAAAAAAAACAGTATAGTTATCCCAATTTTTTTGTATAATGTAAAAGATGATGTTGTACCAAGTAAATAGATACCAAACATGTCACGCTTTATAATTGCACGCACTCGTGGAATGGCGACAAACTTTGGTACCTAAAAATATCCATAGGTGACGCTTTACATTTTTTTTTTACAGTTACCAGGTTAGAGTTACAGAGGAGGTCTAGTACTAGAATTATTGCTCTCGCTCTGACGATGGCGGTGATACCTCACATGTGTGATTTGAACACCGTTTACATATGCAGGTGTGACTTCCATATGTGTTTCCTTTGCTGTGCGAGCTCACGGTGATGGGGGGCAGTTTACAAATTTTTTTCTTATTTATTTATTTTATTTTTTTTATATTATTCAATGGTGTTTTTTTTTTTATCACTTTTATTGCGGTCACAAGGAATGTAAACATCCCTTGTGACAGTAATAGGCAATGACAGGTACACTTTATGGAGGGATCGGGGGTCTAAAAGACCCCAAATCCCTCCTTTGCACTTCAAAGTATTCAAATCACTGAATACTGTATATTTTTTTTAAATCCAGTGCCATTGGCAGCTGAGTAAACAGGAAGTGACGTTGTGACCTCGCTTTCGTGTTTACATCAAGGAGACTGGAACAAAGCCGTCACTAGCAGCCGGAAGAGCCGGATCGTTGATCGTCTCTCCCGTGCCACCGTGAGGCCCGGGAAGAGCGTTGGGAGGCGGTGGGAGGGGAGGACTTCCACTCCCGCTCCTCCGAGATAACAACCGAGCGGTTTTAACCCACTTTGGTTGTTATCCTCAGAAAGCTGATCGCCCGCATTAAACGATGGTACCGGGATAATGCCTGCAGCTGCGGGCATCATCCCGGTATAACCCCCGAAAGCCGAGTACGCACATCTGCGTATGCTCGGCGGGACTGGGTTAAACCTTATTTTATGTAGCACCTTTAAAAGGTAGCTTCAAGTTCTTTGCAAAGAAAATTCAAGAAATCATGTAAACAACCTTTAATGAGATTACTTCTACTGATCATAACAAAAAATGTATAGTCAATGTCTATGCAGGAAAAAAGTTGCCACTTAGTTGTAGTGCCTAAGGAACATACAATCCTGTCAATAACACTTATTAATGCTGTGCTGCCAATATGTCCACAATGGTGACTGGATGCAACAGCCACAAAGATAAATGACTGATTTTAAGCCTCAGTTCACACTATAAACCTTATGTGAAGCGCTCAGGAATTGCACCATATTCCTGTGCAATTCACATGCCATTCAGTGCAGTGTGATTTGAGCCCTTTTTTAAAAAAATTCCAATCGCACTGCATTGCACCAAAGACATGCATGCACCTTTTTTAGAGCCTCACTGCAACCAGATCACATGGTCGTCTTGTACCAAGCAATCCGGTGCATGCAAACAAATTGTGTTTGCGACCTGCATTTGGGGTGTCATTAACTTTGTATTGCATCTCACGTAAAACTCCTAGGTAACTGACGGTGTAGTAAAATTGTGCTAATAGTGAGAGGGGTTTAAAACGTACCCTGTATACAAAGTACAGAGGTATGTAACATGCATAGTGTCCGGGGTGGGTAACGTACAGCACCTTAAAAAGTATTCACACCCCTTGAAATTTTCCACATTTTCTCATGTTACAACCAAAAGCGTAAATGTATTTTATTGGGATTTTATGTAATAGACCAACACAAATTGGCACATAATTGTGAAGTGGAAGGAAAATTCTAAATGTTTTTACTTTTTTTTTTTTACAAATAAATATATGAAAAGTGTGGTGTGTATTCATATTCAGCCCCCCCTTAGTCAATTCTTTGTAGAACCACCTTTCACTGCAATTACAGCTGCAAGTCTTTTTGGATATGTCTCTACCAGCTTTGCACATCTAGAGAGAAATGTTTGCCCATTCTTCTTTGCAAAATAGTTCAAACTCTGTCAGATTGGATGAAGAGCGTCTGTGAACAGCAATTTTCAAGTCTTGCCACAGATTCTCAATTGAATTTAGGTCTGGACTTTGACTGGTCCATTCTAACACATGAATATGCTTTGCTCTAAATCATTCCATTGTAGCTCTGGCTGTATGTTAGGTTCATAGTCCTGCTGGAAGGTGAACCTCCATTCGGTCTCGTCTTTTTCAGACTTTAACATCTTTTCTTCTAAGATTGCCCTGTGTTTGACTCCATCTATCTTCCCACTGTCATGTATTTGCAGTAATGTTTCATCCCCTGTCTGTCTGCTTACCTCTGGTCTATGTATCAGCTTAGGGATTGTACTCTCACACCTGCATGTTTAACCACTTTCAGACCGGACCATTTTGCTGGCTTAAGGCCAGACCACTTTTTGCGATTCGGCACTGCGTCGCTTTAACTGACAATTGCGCGGTCGGCTCCCAAACAAAATTGACGTCCTTTTTTTCCCACAAATAGAGCTTTCTTTTGGTGGTCTTTGATCACCCCTGCGGTTTTTATTTTTTGCGCTATAAACAAAAATAGAGTGACAATTTTGAAAAAAATGCATCATTTTTTACTTTTTGTTATAATAAATATTCCACAAAAATATATTAAAAAAAAGTTTTTTCCCTCAGTTTAGGCCGATACGTATTCTACATATTTTTGGTAAAAAAAAATAAAAAAAAATCGCAATATGCGAATATTGATTGGTTTGCACAAAAGTTATAGTGTTTACAAAATAGGGGATAGTTTTATGGCATTTTTATTAATAATTTTTTTTATTAGTAATAGCGGTGATCAACGATTTTTAATGTGACTGCGACATTGTGGCGGACACATTGGACATTTTTGACACATTTTTGGGACCATTGTCATTTATACAGCAATCAATGCTATACATATGCATTGATTCCGGTGTATATGACACTGGCAGTGAAGGGGTTGACCAGGGGGTGGCAGTGTAGGGGTTAAGTGTTCCTAGGGGCGTGTTACTAACTGTGAGGGGCTGGGCTTTGTGTTAGTGAACACTGATCTCTGCTCCAATCACATGGAGCAGAGATCAGCGTTGCTAGGCAGAACGGGGAGATGCTGTTTACAACGTCATCTCCCCATTCAGCCACCCCGTGAGACGATCGCGGGTATCCCAGCGGCAATCGAGTCCACGGGACCCGCCACCAGATGCGATGGCAGGGCGGTATTTAAAAATGGACATACCTGTACGCCAATATGCCTGCCCCATGCCATTCTGCCGACGTACATCGGCGTGTGCCAGTAGAAAACTGGTTAAGTAATCTTCTCTCAGCAGGGCTCCACCCAATCCTCTAACAGAAAACACTATTTAACACTGTGCACTGCAAGCCAGCCGTGCCCGGGCAATAGTGTGTTTAGGCTCCCCTGTGTGGTTCTTGCTGTGTGCTCTATGTTTGATTCTATGTACCGACCTTGGCTTGTTCTCCTGACTATCCCTGTCTGCTTGTTACCCTGACCTTTGGCGTGTTCTCTTAACCATCCCTGTCTGCTTGTTACCCCGACCCTTGGCTTGGCCTTCTGACTATTCCTTGTTGCCCTGCACAGCTGTTTCCTCTCCATCCACCAGAGCCTGCTATGAGCGTGAGCTGAGAGACACTGTGGGCTGCGACCTGGAGTCAGCTGCAGTGAAGTCCTCCATCCTTACCATCAGAGGCTCTGGTGAAAACCTGCTGGCTCTTAGACTCCACTCCCTGGGGAATCTATGTTATAGCTCCCTGTTTGATCTGTGTTGGTGTTCAGGTGGAGCTGCTTTCCTGAACCACCCAAAGCTCCATCCGCAGCACTCAGCCGAAGGGTCCACAAGCTTAGCAGTGCGCTCCTGACCCCAGCGGTGTGCATCTGTCACCTGGCCTCAGGTGATCTAACACCAATCAACTCTGACCAGCTTCCCTGTTCCTGCTGAAGAAAAGTATCTCCATAACATGATGCTGTCAGCACCATGTTTCATGGTGGGGATGGTGTGTTCAGAGTGATGTGCAGTGTTAATTTTCCGCCACACACAGCGTTTTGCTTTTAGGCAGAAAAGTACATTTTTGGTCTCATCTGATCAGAACACCTTCTTCCACATGTTCACTGTGTCCCCCACATGGCTTCTCGCAAACTGCAAAAGGGACTTCTTATGGCTTTATTTCAACAATGGCTTTCTTCTTGCCACTCTTCCATAAAAGCCAAATTTGTGGAGTGCACGACTAATAGTTGTCCTGTGGACAGATTCTCCCACCTGAGCTGTGGATCTCTGCAGCTCCTCCAGAGTTACCATGGGCCTCTTGTCTGCTTTTCTGATTAATGTTCTCCTTGCCTGGTCTGTCAATTTAGGTGGACAACTATGTCTTGGTAGGTTTGCAGTTGTGCCATACTATTTTAAACTTTTCCACAACTTTAACTCTAACCTGTCTGGCGTGTTCCCTGACCTTCATGATGCTGATTGTTCACTAAGGTTCTCTAACAAACCTCTGAGGGTTTCATAGAACAGCTGTATTTATAATGAGATTAAATTACACACAGGTGGACTCTATTTACTAATTAGGTGACTTTTAAAGGCAATTGGTCCCACTAGATTTTAGTTAGGGGTATCACAGTAAAGGGGGCTGAATACAAATGCACACAACACTTTTCAGATATTTGTAAAAAATTTTGAAAACCATTTATCATTTTCCTTCCAACAAAAAAAACGACAATTTTGAAAAAAAAAAAAAAATCAATCACACATCCAATAAAAAGAAAAATTTAAAAAAATCGAATTTCTTCAAAAATTTTGGCCAATATGTATTCTGCTACATATTTTTGGTAAAAATTGGTTTGTGCAAAAGTTATAGCATCTTTAAACTGTGGGATATTTTTATGGAATGTTTATAATCTAGTAATGGCAGTGATCAACAACTTATAGCGGAACTGCGACACTGCAGTGAACAAATCAGACACATAAAAAATATGCATTATCACTGTAGTAACAACACTGGCAAGGAAAGGGTTAACATCGGGGGCAAACAAAGGGCAAAATGTGTTTCTACAAAGTGCTTGCTGTGTGGGAGGTGTTTTGATTGTGGGAAGACAGAGATCTGTGTTCCTGCATAGCAGAACACAGGATCTCTGTCTTCCTTACTAACAGATCAGCGATCTGCCTTATTTACATAGGCAGACCGCTTTTCTGCCTCTGTCATCGGCGGAAGACCCGGAAGTAAAGTAAATGTAGAAGTAAGTAAATGCACATATACACTTGCTAGGGCAATAATACTCCAGATAATATACCGATTTTTACCTGGTAAAGGTATACGAATAAGGTAAAGGTAGGTGTCCAATAACGTTATGGATTCAATATCTTGAGCCTATAAGGGTATACTGTTACTAATGAGGATGGATAATTGCAGGTAAAAATCTGTATATTATCTGGAGTATTATTGCCCTAGCAAGTGTATATGTGCATTTACTTACTTCTACATGCATATATGCCCCCATTGTGTATAATGTCTCTCAAACCAATTATTTTTTTTTCTTCTCTCCAGTACCATACGCACCTTATCCCCCATGTCCGCCGGTTGGGGGAACATAGAAGGGACCCATTTCTCCACATTTTGTTTTTACCTCCCCCCCTTTTTTCCTTGAATTTCTGGGTGAGTGAAATTCCCCTATATCCCCCTTATTTCAATTGTCATCCTTACTGACTTTATAATACTTTATCTGTATAATTAATATTAATTGTTAATTGTTATGAATTCTTTTTTTATTTATTTACTATATAGACCTCCTCCTGAAGAAGCGGACAATCCGCGAAACTAGTAGAGGAATTTTTCCTCTACGCCACCAGAATTGAACTCTATTATGAGTAATTGTACACGTGAATCTGGGGTGTATTAACATTTTAAGCGTCATATTTTGTATTCTGTTATTTTTGTTACTCATTAAACTTGTATTAAATTTTATTTCTAATTTCTTTGTTATCTTTATATATAAAGTACCGGTATAGTCCAACACCAACTTTTTGGTTCTGGTTTGGTATGAAAGGCTAGCATGTACAGCTATCCCATTATCCCCATAACCCAAAAAAAAAACATTCTTGAATTAATCTATGGATGATTGTACATTCTTCTAATCTTACCTATCTGAGGCTACACTCTCAAAGCTTCTGAATCCTTTTTACTTACCTCACCCCTCGAAAAATCCCGTGCTCCCCCCCCCGTCCTTCTTCACCACTCAGGCTGGCCACTGATTGGCTGGTGTGGATGGATGGAAAGCAGCGCAGCCATTGGCTCACGCTGCTGTCAATCACATCCACTGACATGGAGTGCCGGGGGGCGGGGCCGTGTGATACAGCGAGCGGCTATAGCTGCCGGCTGTATCACGGGAGCGCGCCCGCAGATGCTTCTCACCATGCGAGGGAGCTCGCATGAACGTGAGAAGTACCTGCGGGAGGAAGCAGAGACAGCCGCGAGGGACCCCAGAAGAGCAGGTTCGTATGGGGCAGGCACAGTCATTCGCTGACAGGCGGGGAGGGGGGAGAGGAGGACAGAGGAGAGACAGTGGATGACGGAGGCACATATACTTACCACGGTGTCAGGGCTCAGCAGCCATGATAAACCGTGGTCAGTTTACAGGGGAGGGCAGAACAGGCAGGATCAACAGGTACTTCAGGGGATAGAGAGAGCCAAATTACACAGCACAAGCACTCTGCTGTATAACATGCTATAAAGGAACAGGATCCATTTTTTTTAGGGTAACAAATGCTGTAAAACTTGCTATAATATAGGAAACATTAACATTTTATTATACCCAAGTGTTAATGAATAATGCACTTTTTATGCTCTTTCACACTTGCAGTGCCCGCTTTAAGGGCATCTGACAGGCGGTGAGGAGGTGTTATATCGCCTGAATAACCCTCTAATACTGTACTAGAACTCAATGGGTGAATTTGACAGATGATGCAATGATTGTATTGTTAGAATTTGAGTGGGTGACTAGGTGGTGCTAAAACTGCGGCTCTGCTGCTTGTTTTTACTGTCTCCCAGTCCACTGGTGTGAAAGAGTCCTGTGACTTGGTTTTCTGACAAAAACTGGAAAAAAAAAAACAGTTCACTTTTTGGTATGTGAGTGTGCCTAGGCAATCCTGTGCCAACAACTTCATAGCTCTGTATTCACAGTGTGAAGATCTAAAGCACTGCTGCCCTTGACTACTAGTTTCATGAGATTTGGAGTGAGAATTGCCGATGTCATTACTGTGCTGTTCACTGTTCTACTTGCTGGAGGCTCTGACATGACAAAGCTCTTTTACAATAATGGCCACCTCTAGACAGAAACACAGTTCAGAACAAGGCATGGCAAGTTAGTATAAATGGAAAGGTCAGCTGCAGGACTAGTCCAGTCCTTTGCTCTGCCTGCCTTTTTGGCACAGCTTCCAGAGTTCCGTTCCTATTAAAGAACGAAATGTACTCTGGACACACCATAGGAAGTTAGTATTGAAGGAATCAATTTTCTTGGCTCTTGGAGGCTGCACAGCTAACAATAAAATTGTTTGATTCTCTGTTGTTTTTTTTGTTTTTTTCAGTCAAACCACATATAATTACTGAGGTTTTGGAAGTCCTAAATAATTATTTTACTAAATCAGGGCTCGACAAACCCCAGATGCCAGGTTGCCATGGTGCTGCCCAAATGCACCCCACACCCCGCTAGGTAGAGGGGAGAGCAGGGCTGTCTTAATGAGTGGGGGCCCTTGCACTTTCCCCAAAGCAGCTGGTCCTTGAGCCCACGCTGTCCCGAAATTGGGGGCCCCAAGATGGCACTGAGAGTGACGGATACACAGGGGAGGCAGGCTGGCAGCGGTGCGCTGTGCAGAACGATACCTATTTCACAGCCAGCAGGGAGGAGCAGGGCCGGAGAGCCAGTTATGCTCTGCCCCCACCCCATGCAGCCTGAATGCTCGAAACTCAAAGGCTGCGGGGTAGGAGCTGGAGTGGGAGCTGTTGAATCGGTCAGAGTGCTGTGGGAATATCTGGGGTGTAGAGGGGTCAGAGTGCTGGGGGGGTTATCTGGGATGAAAAGGAAGGTGAGTGCTGGGGGGGGGTATCTGGGATGTAGAGGGGGCAGAGTGCTGGGGGTATGTCTGGGGTGTAGAGGGGTCAGAGTGCTGGGGGATATCTGGGGTGTAGAGGGGGTCAGAGTGCTGGGGGAATATCTAGGGTGTAGAGGGTCCATAGTGCTGGAGAGGCATCAATCTAGCAGATATATTGTATGCGCAGGACAGTTTTGTTACTTTATGTATATAATATTTCCCCACTGTTTCTTTGCTGTACAGAATGATTGTTCATGTAGTTAATGCGGAGCTTCACCCAAAAGGGGAAGTTCCACTTGTCTCCCTCCTACCTACTTGATGTCTGTTTACCTGTGCGGTCTCCATTCTAGGTGCCCCAGAGCCTTACTTTGCCCAGGGGCCCATGATGCTATTAAGACGGCTCTGGGGGAGGGAGGAGAGCAGACACATGTCCGCTCTCCTCCCTTTCTAGTTGTTGACCCGGAAGTGATGTCACGCGTCACTTCTGGGTCCCCGTTCACAGTTTCCCTGGCCATCAAGCACATGGGAGACATGCAGCATCTTTTAGACCCTGGTCTCATTAACCACTTGCCTACAGGGCACTTACAACCCTTCCTGCCCAGGCAATTTTTCAGCTTTCAGCGCTGTCGTACTTTGAATGACAATTGCGCGGTCATTCTACACTGTACACAAACACATTTTTTTTATCATTTTCTTCACACAAATAGAGCTTTCTTTTGGTGGTTTTTAATCTCTACTAGGTTTTCAATTTTTTACAAAAAAAATTCTGTAACTAAGTAATTTTTCTCCTTCACTGATGTGTGCTGATGAGGCGGCACTGATGGGCACTGATAGACTGAACTCGTGGGCATTGATGAGGTGGCACTTATGGGTGCTGATGAGGTGCCACACATGGTCACTGGTTAGGCGGTACTGATGAAGAGGCACTTATGGGCACGAAGTACTGATAGGCAACACTAATGGGCACTAATAGGTGGCACTGGTGGGCACTAATAGGCAGCACTGGTGAGCACTGATAGGTAGCACGGATAGGCGGTACTGATGGGCATTGATCAACAGCAGTGATGGGCATTGATGGGCAGCACTGATAGCCAGCACTGACTGGCATCGCTAATGGGCACTGATTGGTGGCACTTATGGGCACTGATTGGTGACACTGTCGGCGCTATATTGTAATCAGGGCATTGATGATCAGTGCCCTGATTACATGTGTAGATGTCCCCCTGTATGGAGATGCCACTGATGGGCTCTCCTTGCTACACACTCTGCCAGTGTGAGGTGAGGAGCGCCGATTACTGGCATCTCCATGTTTACATGTGACCGGCTGTTTCAATCGCATGGTTAAAGACCCACGGATGTGGCTCTTTACAGAGATCGGGGGTCGTGATCGCCGCTCTGTGTGCCCCTGCAGGCGCGCACAGAGCGGCAATTCTGGGACGCCATCCCAGAACGAGAGCCGCACCGCCCTGCCATCATTTGATGGCGGGCAGCAACTAAGAGAACCTGTCACAAAAAAAAAAAATCATTAATCAAAAATCAACTGGCGACCTTTATAGGGCTTTTTAAAGCATCGCTTATGAAAAATATAGGGTACTGACATGTTTAAGGTTTGACATGTTGGGTATCTATATACCTGGTGCAACCTCGGCTTTTATATTTTACTAAAAAATTGGGTAATTTATTGTATTTTTGTGCCCCCTAAAGTTAACTTTCAATGTGTGTTTTTTTTTTTTTACTGAAATGTTGTGTTTTCTTTGCAGTAATAGCATGTGCCATGAAAAATTTAAACTAACACTATTTTATTCTCTAGGCCAGTGATGGTGAACCTTGGCACCCCAGATGTTTTGGAACTACATTTCCCATGATGCTCATGCACTCTGCAGTGTAGTGGAGCATCATGGGAAATGCAGTTCCAAAACATCTGGAGTGCCAAGGTTTGACATCACTGCTCTAGGTATCTTCTTTTAGAAAATATATAATGTTTGGGGGTTTTAGATAATCTCTGGGTCTGAAATGATTTTTTAAACGTGTGTATAAACTGCTTTGTACACACGGTCGGACATTCCGACAACCAAATCCTTCGGATTTTGTCTGAAACTGGTGTTGCATACACACGGTCAGTCAAAGTTGTCGAAAATCCGATCGTTCAGAACGTGATGATGTTATTTCGTTACGACGGGACTACGTTCAGGCTAGTAGCCAATTGCTTTGGTCTAGGAATTTGATCTGAGCATGCGTGGCACTTTGTCCGATCGGAATTCTCTACAAACGATCGGACAAAGTCTGATCGGATCATGTTGTCGAAAAATTTTATAGCCCAGCTCTGAAACTTTGTCGGTCGGATATTCCGACGGAAACAGTTCGATGGAGCCCACTCACGGTCGGATTATCCGACAACACGGTCCAATCAGACATTTTCCGTCGGAATGTCCGACCGTGTGTACGGGGGCTTAGAGTATAAGTTCACCTTCGGGAACATGTTACATGTTCCACCAGTAAGATTTGTTAGTTTAAAAAAAAAAAAACTGGCTCCTAACTTTTTTTAGCTGGTTTGTAGATTCAAAGCAAATTTGTCAAGCCTTGCACTAAATCAGATCACAATTTTAACATCAAATATCAAATGAAGTGATTGAATGTTGTAGAAGAAAGAAAAATCAGAATGAATAGAGCATTTTCAATGCAAAATATATACGAATAAAATGGTTGCATAGCAAAGCTAGTATTATTACTGAGCTTCAATATGCGATCATAAAAACCTTCTGTTCGGCCCTAATCTCTGTAGCTTTAACAGTAGTAGTATACAATATGTGCCTACCAACTACTGGCATCTGGCTTGTATCAAAACCTGCAAGTCATTCAGCTACAGTGCAGCAGGAAGAAAGCTGATGATGTCACTCAACAAGTGAGGCAAAGAACAATGATGTATGCTAAAATTAATAAATTGAATGCCGTGCCTGAGGGCCTCCAGACATACTATTGTTTGCCGCTTTACCATTGTTATTAACACCAGACTTTACAGACAAAATATTCACGTTCCATCTTTTGAAGCTTGAATATACTTTATAAGTTATTTCCATTTTTTTTTCATTTCTCTATGCCATTTATAACCATTTTATTGTTCTACAGCCAAGACAAAAAAAAATAAAAAAATTTCACGATAGGACTTTCTTTTCTGACTGTGATCTGTAGCAGTGTTTGCAATGATTTTTCCTTCATTACATTAGTTTGTGGCTGGAGGTATGAATGGAGAGATTCATAAGAATCAAACATATATAATTAATTCCTAGCGCACAGCTACAAAATGAAAAATTTTAATTTTCCTTTCCTGGTGCCTAAACTTGGTAATATCCTAGATAGCAAGGATAACTTGCCACAAATTTGTGGCCGTGTTGATTTGTAAGTCTGTTACCTTGATGCACACTTTTCACTGGCAAGTTGTACATTTGCAGAGCACTTGAAGCACAAGTTCTAGTTGACAATTCAAATTTGCTTAGCAAGTCTCTAGCAAGAGCAAAGTTGCAGTGGTGAGTCTACAGCAAGAGCTCTGCAAGACTACAGCATGAAAATTCAGCCACAGTGACCCCTGTGGTGGGATGACTATTGCACAACATAATTGTACCAGAACTTGCAGCAGACTTGCAGAAAGTTTGCAAAGAAAGCTGATCTGGAGTCATGCAATGCGGACTTGCTGTAATTGTGCAACAAGTAGTAGTGCTCATAACTACCCACAGGACTAGTGATATCTATAAAATTTTCCCTCAGTGTACCCTTGTTATCATAAATAGAATAGACATTAAAGGGTGGAACATAGAATGCCACGTTTAGGTGCCAGGAACGAACATTGCAGGGAACACTGATACAACTGTCCATGTTCCTGTAGCCAACGTGGCAGCATCATATGATAAATAACTAGCTACAAGGAAGGGCATGATGCAGAAAAAAATAGTTAATGAGAAACAGAACAAAAAGCCTGCAGATGCCCAGGTTGCATGGTCCACATTGTAATGCACCAGGAGTGTAAAAAAGAAGACCAAGTAGCCACAAGAGTGATGGCTTCAGGTGAAACATCTGCGAAAGCTGTTCATCATTCTGACACTTCTTGCGTGGACACCCAGTAGATTACCTGGACTATACCATGTGGACAAGGTTCTTTTTGAAGTTTCTTTGTCCCTATTAACTCTCTTAGGGAGTATGAAGAGTTTTTCTGACAATCTGAAAGATTTAGCAGAAATGTAAGCCCTGTTTAATTCATGCAGCTCTTGAAGATCTGACTGATTAAATGTAGGGAAAACAAGTTCATGGATTGGTTGAAGCGCCACCTTGTCATGGAAATAGGTAATGTATGGGTTCCCTGCAACCTATATCTTGTATCTCTGAGCTGATGCTGCTACCAAAAACAAGGCCCTGAAGGTCAGGTCTATGTATGGTGCAGGACCAGCAAAAATGGAAGGTTTGTTCAGTTACAGAGGTCCCACAGAATGAATTAGTCCCTCCAGGGAGGTTTCTAATACAGCTCTCAAGAAGCATACCACTAAAGGATCCTCCACCTACCTAGAGTTAGTCATAGCAGAAATGGCAGAAATTTGAACCTTGAGAGCGCTCAAGCTCAGGCCCAAATAGAAGCCTACCTGAAGAAAGTCCAACAACTGGGGACTCTGCTGATGGAGTGCATCAAAGGCTTTCCCCGTTGGTAGACTGTGCTGGTAGATGGCTTCCTGGCTTTAAGGAAGATATAAACCACTGCAAAAGCCTAGAGCCTCTTGTCAAGCTAGCTCAGCCCTGAGATAAAAATGGTCTGGATACAGGTGCAGAACTCCAAGTGATCTGAGGGCAAATGCCAAACTGGATCGGATGGGAGAACAATGGTCTCAAAGACCAGTATATACAGTGTCTTGAAAACGTATTTACACCCCTTGAAATTTTCCACATTTTGTCGTGTTACAACCAAAAACATAAATATATTTTATTGGGATTTTATGTGATAGACCAACACAAAGTGGCACATCATTGCGAAGTGAAAGGAAAATGATGAATGGTTTTCATTTTTTTTTACAAATAAATATCTGAAAAGTGCAGTGTTTAACAAGCCCCTGATCATTCGGTTCCACTCTCCCGACTCTCCTCTGCGGCTATCGTATCAGATCGTAGATTGCAACATCTGATGGTTCGGTTATTCAATGCTCCGGATTCGAAATACAGCTATGTGCCATTTGAATCCAGTTGTGATAGCTCAGAACAAAACACCAGGCAGGCTGTATGGAAGTTCAACAGGAATCTCACACTTTATTGGATGCACACAAGACACTTTTATACATAGCAGTTTGAACACCCCCGCCCCAACAACCACTTTCCTATTGGTCAATTGTAAAGTACACTCTAGTCCTCACTTTGGTCCTCGTGGCCATGCAAATGGGGACTTGAAACATGGTCAGCAGGGATTGGTCCGATAGCTTGAATAGGAGGACTGATATGTGTAATGACACAGAGAAGCCCCAAGGGGTAATTAAAGTACATTAACAAACGGTCAAACACAGAGCAATGCATTCCTTCCAGACCACGGAGCCGCCTGGAGGGGGTTAAGCCTTATGACAGGGCAGAAAACCCACCACTGTGTAATCAAAGGAGAAATACTTCAGTATTCCAAGGTTCATGACATGCGGCATGCATTTATATTCAGCCCCCTTTACACTGATACCCCTAACTAAAATCTAGTGGAACCAATTGCCTTCAGACGTCCCCTAATTAGTAAATAGGGTTCACCTGTGTGTTATTTAATCTCAGTATAAATACAGCTGTTCCATGAAGCCCTCATAAGTTTGTTAGAGAGCCTTAGCGAAACAAACAGCATCAGGAAGGCCAAGGAACACACCAGGCAGGTCAGAGATAAAGTTGTGGAGAAATTTAAAGCGGTTTTAGATTATAAACAAATATTCCAAGCTTTGAACATCTCAAGTACCACTGTTCAATCCATCATCTGAAAATGGAAAGAGTATGGCACAACTGCAAACTTATCAAGACATGGCAAGGAGAGCATTAATCAGAGAAGCAGCCAAGAGGTCCATGGTAACTCTGGAGGAGCTGCAGAGATTCACAGCTCATGTGGGAGAATCTGTCCACAAGACAACTGTTATGCGAAGTCCAGTTTGCAGTTAACAAGAAGCCATGGGGGGGACACAGCAAACATGTGGAAGAAGGCGCTCTGGTCAGATGAGACCAAAATTGAACTTTTTGGCATAAAAGCAAAACGCTATTTGTGGAGGAAAACTAACACTGCACATCACCCTGAACACACTGTACCCACTGTGAAACATGGTGGTGGCAGCATTATGTTGTGGGGATGCTTTTCTTCAGCAGGGAGAGGGAAGCTGTCAGAGTGGATGGGAAGATGGAAATACAATCTTAGAAGAAAACTTGTTAGAGTCTGCAAAAGACTTGGGACTAGGGCAGAGGTTCACCTTCCAGCAGAACAAGGACCTTTAACCCTTAAGCCAGAGCTACAATGGAATGGTTTAGGTCAAAGCATATTCCTGTATTAGAATGATCCAGTCAAAGTTCAAACCTAAATACAATTCAGAATCTGTGGCAAGGCTTGAAAATTGCTGTTCACAGACGCTCTCCATCCAATCTGACAGAGCTTGAGCTATTTTGCAAAGAATGGACAAAAATGTCACTCTCTAGATGTGCAAAGCTGGTAGAGACATACAAGAAAAGACTTGCAGCTGTAATTGCAGCGAAAGGTGGTTCTACAAAGTATTGACTCAAGGTGCTGAATACAAATGCACGTCACACTTTTCTTTGAAAACCATTTATCATTTTCCTTGCACTTCACAATTATGTTCCACTTTGTATTGGACTATCACATAAAATCCCAATAAAACAGATGTAGAATGGGTTCACCTGCTGGAATAGAATTTCCTTGTGTGTCCTATACCTTGCTGAACATAGGAGTTCACTGCCCAGTTGTCCATTTGAAGAAGGACCACCTTTTCTTGGAGATTTGTGACAAAGGCCTTTAAAGCTTCTCAAGCTGCTCTGAGCTCCAAGATGTTGGTGTCTATACTGTCCAAAAATGGTGGGGCCCCCTTCCTTGGGCCTCAAGGTCTTACAGATGAGCACCCCATCACTGGGTGCTGGCATCAGTGGTAAGATGGTATAATGTATGGGACCCAAGGAGTGACATCAGTAGGGGTTCTAGCCGTTTATCCAGAAAACACTAGGATAAGCTGACTGGAGGGACACTCCATCCCTCTGAGCTAGGTTCTCCCTATGAAAAGGCCTCAGTGGGCCCATTTCATTATCGGGATGTAAGACATCAGTGTCCCAGCATCAATATGCCCCTCTAAGCTTCTGTGTTTCTCCACAGCTTGCAGCAATAACACTAGTGCTTTTAAAAACACTCTTCCACACGTTGGGCGCTGAAGGACGGCATGGCCGCACTAAGCCCTCCGTCGCCTACGGCCCCGCTCCTTTCTTTCAAAAAAAGTTTTCCCGCGCTGGCCTCTGATCCTATGGGATCTTACAGAGAGGGGAGAAAATGGCGAGGAGAGCCTGGAAGCCACCGAGTAGTTCGTTCGTTTTTTTTTTTAGTGCTTCTTCCTTGCAAAGAGGTGTAGCAAATAGCACAGTTGGGGGGCGTCTGGTGAGGAGGAAAACCCCCCCAGACTTACTGGAGGTCTGCTGCTGGCTAGAGGAAATGGAAGCTGCTGCTCTCGACCCATCCTGAGCTCTCTGAGGAAGCGTGAGAAGGTATGTGCTCTATACAGCCCCCAGTGGTGACACATAAGCATGATATCATTTACTAACTTAAAGGAGACATTCATTAGAAAATTCAAAAATTTCTTAGAAAAACTCCACTTACCTTTCCCGCCACAGGGTTTTCTGTGGTAAAACCAACAAACCCAATCTTCACCCTTAACGGTGGGTTCCGTTAAACCTTCAGTAGCTGGGGATCCTCAGGAAAACCCACAATCCTGGACCTGTAATAGCACCAGCGCCAGTAAAACTTTATGGCCTTGCTACCAAAAGTACTGGATCCTGGGGTCCAGCTCTCTAAAAGAGAAGCGTTTACAGGCAAAACCTAGTTTATTTAGATACGAGGCTCGGGTACCATTCAATTCGGCCTAAAAGACACTTTGAATGGATCAGGCTGACTAACCCCAGCAAGGATTGCTCCCAGTGGAGCTCAGCACGACACATCTTTACTCGTGACCAACACCTTAGACACTGACGAAAAAACTGAGATACTCGCAGTAGTGGGAGGGGTTATATAGGGAGTGCACTTTTTATCTCAGGGCGTGCCAGTGTCGATCACCTGAAAGTGGCCTATAACCCACATAGTAACTACTATGGCTCTGTGTCCCATGATGTATGATAAGAAAAGCACTATATAAATAATAAATTAAATCCTGATAAGAGGTCTACAGTTGTTCACCACCAGTGGTTAACCACTTGAGACCCGCGCTATAGCCGAATGACGGCTACAGCGCGGATCTCCTTTTCCGGGACTACGTCTATTGACGTAGTCCCGTGCACGAGCGGCCTGCGCGCCCCCTGAGGGGCATGCGCGGCGCGTTCTGTGATCGGCGAGTCTACGAGACTCGCCTGATCACCGATCCGTGCAAGGGGTCGATCCCGACCCCTTATCACGTGATCAGCTGTCAGCCAATGACAGATGATCATGTGATATAACGGAGCCGGTAATTGGCTATTATTCCTCCTCGTGCTGACAGCGCGAGGAGAAAAAAAAAAGCAGATCACCGGCGGCCGTGATCGGGACATCAGTCCCGATCACGGCCAGCCCTGCCAGTGCCCACCTGCCCCCTGCCAGTGCCCACCTGCCCCCTGCTTTGCCTGCCTGAATAAAAAATGTGTCCCCCCTGTCAGTGCCACCCAGCAGTGCCCACAGTGCCACCCAGCAGTGCCCACAGTGCCACCCAGCAGTGCCCACAGTCTGCCTCAACAAAGGTGCTGCACCCCAGTGCCACATATCCGTGCCCATCAGTGCCGCCCATCAGTGCCCATCAGTGCCGCCCATCAGTGCCCAGCAGTGCCACCTATCAGAGCCACCTATCAGTGCCACCTATCAGTGCCCATCAGTCCCATCTATCAGTGGTACCTATCAGTGCCCCTTAGTGCCACCCATCCGTGCCACCCATCTGTGCCACCCATCTGTGCCACCCATCTGTGCCATCTTATCCGTGCCCGTCTTTGCCCATCAGTGCCGCCTTATCTGTGCCCATCGGTGCCGCCTTATCTGTGCCTATTAGTGCCGCCTTAACTATGCCTATCAGTGCCCACCAGTGCAGCCTATCAGTGCCCACCAGTGCAGCCTATCAGTGCCGCCTCATCAGCGCACTTCAATGAAGGAGAAAAATGACCTGTTTCCAAAATTTTATAACAAACTATTAAAGCGGGAGTCCACCGGGACTCCGCGTTTTTTTTTTTTTTTTTTAAAAGCCAGCAGCTACAAATACTGCAGCTGCTGACTTTTAAATAGTGACACTTACCTGTCCAGCGCGCCCGCGATGTCGGCACCCGAAGCCGATCGCTCGCTCGGCTGCCGGGTCCCGCCGCCATCTTGGGTATGGGAATCAGGAAATGGAGCCTTTCGGCTTCATTTCCCGGTTCCCTACTGCGCATGCGCGAGCCGCGCGGCGCAATCCGGACGGTCCCCGCTGCCTCTGGGAGCTGTGTGTTTCCCAGCAGGCAGCGGGGCACTTGCTGAAGGGGGCGGGCGCTTGCGGAACGGGGGCGTAACCTACGCTCGTTCCGCAGAGCGCTAGCCCGGAAGTGGGTGCAGTTACCTGGATTATCCAGGTAACTGCACCCCCCTCCCCCCTGAAAGGTGCCGATTGTGGCGCCGGAGGGGGGGGGGGGGGATTCCGATGAGCGGAGGTCCATTTTAGGGTGGACCTCCGCTTTAAACATGATTTTTTTTTTGCATCTTTTTTTGTTTGTTTAGCAAAAAATAAAACTCCCAGCTGTGATTAAATACCAACAAAAGAAAGCTCTATTTGTGGGGAAAAAATGATAAAAATTTCATTTGGGTACAGTGTTGTATGCCCGCGCAATTGTCATTCAAAGTGCATCAGCGCTGAAAGCTGAAAATTGGTCTGGGACTGAGGGGGGTTTAAGTGCCCAGTAAGCAAGTGGTTAAAACTTCTTTAGGTTCCTGTCTATCTGTCAAGGCCTGAACTTGAACCTCTGCTGTGTCTGGCAATGACTCTTCTCGTTGAGCTGGACAGCACCATCAGATTAACTGGACAACCATGCCTTCTGCTGAAATTTGAACTCTTTGCTCCTCCCCTGAACTTCCTGATTTTAAACAATGTCTCTGCACTTCCCGTTTGCCAGATTCTTGTGCTCTCTCCAGCCAATATCTCGCCCTTGTCTTTCCTGCTGCCGTCCATATTTTTGCTACCACTCATTACTGATCCTTGGCTTATTCCTTGACTATGCTTCTGCCTGATCCCAACCTGCAACCACTAGTTACCGATCCTTGGCTTGTTTACTGACTACGCTTTTGTTTCATCCTTACCTGCTATATCTGCCACTGGACCCCGGATTTCTCACCTCCTGGTGGGGCAATTCTGAAGAACATCACCTAGTACTAACACAGAGCAAAGCCCATCTCCACCATCAGAAACTCTGGCGAACATCGGTTAGTACTCAGACTCTGCACCTCAGGTGAGCCCACGCCAGGGTAACCTGTTTGTATACCTATCCTGCTGGTCAATGACAGTCTCTCTACTGCTATAGCTACTGGTCTCTGAGACTGACACTATCTTTCTATTCTGGGGCATATCTGAAGAAGACATATTCTTACATAGGAACAGTAATATTCCTGGAAAGAAGCATTACAATGGCATCCACTGTTGGTAGAGAGTTGAGGAAGGAATGCTCTAACTCCTGCAGTGGATAAAGTTTTCTTAAAGCGTATTAAAAAGGTGGCTGTCTGCCTTCTTCCAGAAAGACTCTCTTAATTTCTGGTGTAAATAGAAATGATGCAAAGCGCTTATCTAGATGCAGGTAATAACAGCTAGCTTGCAGGGGGCTATCTGGGGCTCCTCTTATTAAATAGCTATTACTTTAGCCGATATGTATGGCTTCACTAGGGGTAATTCACAAATTGAAGCAGTTAGATCTTGAATTTTCATCCTCTTTCAGCTCCTCCCCTCCCAAGCCTACCTAAGACTAATCCAGTGGGATACTGAAGACTGTAGCAGTGGCTCCCGACTTGCAGCAGACAGGAGTGCAGGTGCTGCAGGCTTAGGTAATTGTGCCACCAGGCCTGCCATAGATTCTTGGAATACTTGACACATGAGTGACACAATTTGTTACTTTCAAAATGAGCAATCGTGGCTTCAGTAGCATTGGGAATTATCCATTAGTTTCTTGCTTGAAGACTTGTGAGCACAGCTCAAAGCAGAAAGGACTCAGCCCTTAGAGGCACTCTTTAACGTCTGAGGTAAAAACTTACCAGCCAGAATCAGACTTACCTAACAGAGTGTGGGGATCTTTTTTTGTGGGGAGTCTGGGGTGCTTTTAATACAGAGGCTAAACCTGGATGGATGCCAATAAACAGGAGTAGGTAACAGAATACTTGATAATGATCTATTCTAGACTCCTGAAAAAAAAAAAGAAAGAGAATAAGGGTACTCTCTCCCTCACCTTACACTCCTTGTCCTCCTGCACAACCAATACTTCCCTCTTTTAACCTAGGTACTATAGAGGAAGTCACTAAACTTTTTTCTAATGCCCACCTAACCTCCTGCCCCCTGGGCCCTATTCCTTCTCAAATACTATGGTCACCATCTGTCTCAATCCTACACTCCTGAACTCATATCTTCAACCTCTCACTCTCTACTGGCATCTTCCCCAACCCTCTAAAACATGCACTAGTCACTCCCATATCAAAAAAGGCCTCAGACCCCACCAATCTTAACAACTTAAGACCCATCTCTTTACTCCCTTTTGCCTCCAAACTCCTTGAACCTTTAGGCGGCGTACACACGCGGGGACTGTCTGCCGAAACTAAGTTCGTCAAACAGTCCGCTCAAACTTTTGAATGAACGAACACGCCCACACACGGCACTTTTTGAGCGGACAAATACGGCAAACTTTGTTCGTCGTACTAAGTCCGCGCAACTTTTGAAATGAGCGGACTCGCCCACACACGAGGCAACAGTCCGCTCATTTCGAGCGCGTGTGCAGGTAGGCGGGGCCCGCAACGGAGACGTCGCGGGCTCCGCCGCCTGGAATGGACTTGAAGGGGAACCCCAACGCCGAAAAAAATCGGCGTGGGGGTCCCCCCAAAGTCCACAACAGACCCTTGTCCGAGCACGCTACCCGGCCGGCCAGGAAAGGGGGGCGAGCGAGCGCGCCCCCCCTCCTGAGCCGTACCAGGCCGCGTGCCCTCAACATGGGGGGTGCCTTGGGGAAGGGGGGGCCGCGCGGCCCCCCCACCCCAAAGCACCTTGTCCCCATGTTGATGAGGACAAGGGCCTCTTCCCGACAACCCTGGCCGTTGATTGTCGGGGTCTGCGGGCGGGGGGCTTATCGGAATCCGGGAGCCCCCTTTAATAAGGGGGCCCCCGGATACCGGCCCCCACCCTATGTGAATGAGTATGGGGTACAATGTACCCCTACCCATTCACCTGTAAAATAAAAGTACCCAAAAAAAACACAACACACGAGATAAAATATTTTATTGCACAGCTCCGGGGGTCTTCCGTCTTCGGGGGTCTTGTCCCCCTGTTCGGTTCTTCTGCCGGTCTTCTGTCGCCGCCTTCCGTTCTTCTGTCGCCGCCTTCCGTTCTTCTGCCGGGCCACCGCGCCTTCTTATAGCTCTTTTAGAGGCGGTGGCCCGGTCTTCTGTCGCCGCTGTCGCCGCCGCCTTCCGTTCTTGTTCTTCTTCTTGTTCTTCTTCTTCTTCTCCAGGAGATGTTGACACGTCGCTCTCTCCGGCCGGAATGCCAGAGCCGCGCTGAGCGGTCACTTATATAGTGACAATGGGGCGGTGTCACATGGTATATGTCACATGGGTTGGTCACATGGTGACCCCGCCCCCTTACGATGTCATAGTCCCCATGTGACATCAGCCCATGTGACCAACCCATGTGACATATACCATGTGACACCGCCCCATTGTCACTATATAAGTGGCCGCACAGCGCGGCTCTGGCATTCCGGCCGGAGAGAGCGACGTATCAACATCTCCTGGAGAAGAACAAGAAGAACAAGAACGGAAGGCGGCGGCGACAGCGGCGACAGAAGACCGGGCCACCGCCTGCAAAAGAGCTATAAGAAGGCGCGGTGGCCCGGCAGAAGAACCGAAGAGGGGGACAAGACCCCCGAAGTCGGGAGAAGAGGCCGGCGGCGGGGAGGAAGAAAGCCGGACTCCTCCGCTAGCAAAAGAGCTACAAGAAGATAGCGGAGGAGTCCGGCGAGAAGACCCCCGAAGACGGAAGACCCCCGGAGCTGTGCAATAAAATATTTTATCTCGTGTGTTGTGTTTTTTTTGGGTACTTTTATTTTACAGGTGAATGGGTAGGGGTACATTGTACCCCATACTCATTCACATAGGGTGGGGGGCCGGTATCCGGGGGCCCCCTTATTAAAGGGGGCTCCCGGATTCCGATAAGCCCCCCGCCCGCAGACCCCGACAACCAACGGCCAGGGTTGTCGGGAAGAGGCCCTTGTCCTCATCAACATGGGGACAAGGTGCTTTGGGGTGGGGGGGCCGCGCGGCCCCCCCTTCCCCAAGGCACCCCCCATGTTGAGGGCACGTGGCCTGGTACGGCTCAGGAGGGGGGCGCGCTCGCTCGCCCCCCTTTCCTGGCCGGCCGGGTAGTGTGCTCGGACAAGGGTCTGTTGTGGACTTTGGGGGGACCCCCACGCCGATTTTTTTCGGCGTTGGGGTTCCCCTTTAAGTCCATTCCAGGCGGCGGAGCCCGCGACGTCTCCGTCGCGGGCCCCGCCTACCTGCACACGCGCTCGAAATGAGCAGACTTCCCTCCGAGCGGGAACAGTTTGCTCATTTCGAAAGTGGCCTACACACGGGCGGACTGTTCGCTCAAACCAAGTTTCAGCGGACAGTTTTTCGGAATTTCCGAAAAACTTTGTTCGTCAAACTGTCCGCTGAAACTGTCCGCTGAAGCCCCACACACGAGCGGACTGTCCGCTGAAACACTGTTCAGCGGACAAAGTTGAGCCAACAGTCCGCCCGTGTGTACGCGGCCTTAGTCTACAACTGACTGAGCAACCAGCTCATTGAAAATAACCTTCTTGATCCCTTTCAGTCTGGATTTCGCCCACAGCACTCCACAGAAACTTCCCTCCTAAAACTCACAAACGACTTACTAACAGCCAAAACCAACGGTCATTATTCCATACTCTTACTCTTGGACCTTTCTGCTGCCTTTGATACAGTTGACCACCCCCTCCTCCTCAAAAAACTCAATTTGCTTGGTCTCCATGGCTGCACTCTCCGTTGGTTTGAATATTACCTATCTCACCTTCAGTGTCACTTACAACTCTACTTCCCTTTTCTCCAACTACCCTTTCCGTTGGGGTCCCCCAGGTTCTGTCCTTGGACCTCTACTATTCTCAATCTACACATCCTCCCTGGGTCAGCTGATAGCTTCCCATGGCTTTCACTACCATTTATATGCTGATGACACCCAAATATATCTCTTTTCCCCTCAGCTCACCCCATCAATCTTCTCACGCATCACTGATCTACTAACAGACGTATCAGCCTGGAGGTCAAACCACTTCCTCAAACTTAATCTAAAACTGAGCTCTTAATATTTCCTCCCCCACGTGCCCCTTCGTCTGACCCCTCTGTCGAGATCAATGGCACATCTATCAGTCCGTCCCCACATGCCAGGGTGTTAGGGGTAACCTTAGACTCCGAACTGTCCCTTCAGACCCACAAACAAGCCCTGTCCAAATCATGCCGCCTTAGCCTCCGCAACATTTCCTGAATACGCCCCTTTTTAACTAATGACGCCACCAAGCTTCTAATTCACTCCCTGGTCATCTCTCGCCTCAACTACTGCAGCTCCCTCCTCATTGGATTACCTTTACATAAACTATCCCCCCTTCAGTCCATAATGAATGCCACTGCCAGACTCATCCACCTTACCAGCCATTCAGTGTCTCTGCCAATCCCTCCACTGGCTTCCACTCACCCAAGGAATAAAATTCAAAGTACTAACAATAATTTATAAAGCCATTCGTAACTCTGCCCCTAGTTACATCACTAACCTAGTCCCAAAATACAAACCAAGCCGCTCTCTTCCGTCATCCCAAGACCTCCTGCTCTCTAGCTCCCTTGTCACCTCCTCCCATGCTCGCCTCCAGGATTTCTCCAGAGCTTCTCCCATCCTTTGGAACTCCCTACACCAATCTGTCTGACTGTCCCCTAATCTATCCATCTTTAGACAATCCCTAAAACCCTTCTCTTCAAAGAAGCCTATCCTGCTTCTAACTAACACTGTTTTACTTCCTCCATCAGCTCATCCCCCCACAGCTATTACATTATGTATCAATTGACTCTTCCTTTTTAGATTGTAAACTCTAACGAGCAGGGCCCTCTGATTCCTCTTGTACCAAATTGTAATGTAACTGTAATGTTGTAAAGCACTGCGCAAACTGTTGGCGCTATATAAAACCTGTATAATAATAATAATACTCTGAGGAATACATTAATAGATATCACTAGTCCTATGGATATTTAGAAGCAGAGCTACTACCACATGTATGCTGCCATGTCCGCCCCAGGAAAAAGCATTCTTCTTGCCATAATCAAATGATAGGAGACATTATTTATTCCTTAAAATAAAATAAAAACATAGCATACCCAATGGTGACAGTGGTGTATGCACAGTATTTGACCCTTTGCTCAGCTACACAGCACACGTGTGGAAAATCTACTTGTGTGATAACAAGCATCTCTAGAAGCTGCAGGCTCTTTATCATCACTTAGGTGGTCAGAAACCTTGCAATAAGGACAAGTACTGATGACATTTGTTAAAGTTGTTAAAGTGTATCTACACCCAAAAACAAAGTTTAATTTATTGCATCCTACCAGTCTTCATATGTGATGTCTGCATTCAATTTTACCTTTCAGGCCAAGAACGTTTTCAGCAAGTACAGAAAAATACCTGTTGATTTTGACAGAAATTTTGTATCTTTATCACTTCCTATGTGCTTAAAGAAAACAAACAAAATGTATCTTCATTGTGTAAACTATTAGTCCCATCAATGTAAAATGAAATGGAGATAAAGAAAGGCAGAAATGTTTGAAGTCCAGCCTGTGTGACAACAATGGCTCCCTGCATAGACTGTGTAGAGTGAATGACGAATGCTGACATGACAGGACAAGAAGTGTGTTTTTTTTTTTTGCAGCATTGCCAGACGAAAATGGGCAAAAAAATTAAAAAATTATTGCAGCAACCGCCCACTGACAGAACAAAATAAATCTTAGAGATTCTGTTTAACCTCCCTAGCAGTGATCCCGAGTCTGGCTCGGGCTGGGATTTCAGTACCACGAGCGGTAACCCCGAGCCAGACTCGGGATCGCATCGCTTGATACAGGGAGGATACAAGGAGATGTTACTTACCTTGTCCCCTGGATCCATCGATGTCCTCCGCACTGTGTGAGTGAGCTGCCCTCCGCTCAATTCACACAGTGCCCGAGTGCCGCCGAGCTCCGCTCCCTGCGACGTTTACGACGCATGGGAGCGGAGATCGGCGCCAAATTCAAAAAAGTAAAAATGCACAAAACACATACAATACTGTAATCTTACAGATTACAGTACTGTATAAAAAAAAAAATACACACACCCTTTGTCCCTAGTGGTCTGTCCAGTGCCCTGCATGCACTTTTATATTATAAATACAGTTTTTTTCTGCCTGGAATTTGGAGATTGTCCATAGCAACCAAAAATTGTCCCTTTATGTCAAAAGTGATTTTAGACCAACTAGAAAACAGTGATAATAAATTAGAATCACTTGCAGAATTGAGCGATAGCAATTTGTGGGGAAATTCGTCATCAAACAATAAATCTAAGGACAGCGACAATTCTGCAAATGAGCAAATTTCAGTGTTTTTGGATTTTATTACATTAGTGAATAATTTTTATTACTATTTATTATCATTATTTATTATATTATAAATTTTATCATACCCGGGATGTCTACTAGACTCTTGTTTGAACAGATTTAAGAGAGTTATTCCTAAGGCCGCGTACACACGGGCGGATTGTCTGGCCAACTTAGTCCGCTGAAACGTGTTTCAGCGGACAATCCGCTCGTGTGTGGGCTTCAGCGGACTTTTTCAGCGGACAGTCTGGCGGACTAAGTCTTTCGGAATTTCCGTAATACAGTCCGTCCAAACTTGGTTTTGTCCATCCAAACTTGGTTTCAGCGGACAGTCCGCTCGTGAGTAGGCAAGTTGGACGGACTAAGTATGGCGCATGCTCAGAAAGGATTTACACGGCCGAAGGTTGCATTGCAGTGTATTGGACGTCGTATTTCTAGTCCCGTCGTACGTGCTGTACACGTCATCGCGCAAGCTTTCAGCGGACTGTCTGTTCATCGTGTGTGGTCAAGTCCGTTCATTCATCAAGTAGGACGGACTGTCTGTCGGATTGTCTGACGAACTTAGTTGGGCAGACAATCCGCCCATGTGTACGCGGCCTTAGAATTGCAGGCCTAAAATATAAAACGCCAAATTTCCATGCAAAATAATTGTACCGCTTTCAGCACCTAAAATCAGAACTAATCATACCGCCAGGGAGGTTAACTTGAATAGAGGAAATTACCACTGCCAGGTATAGTATTCAAGCAGCCGCAGCACCCACGGCTGCCTGAATACTCAAAAAGTGACTGTATCTGATTGGATGCAGTCACTGTTCACCAAACAATTTTGCTTTAATGTTTCAAGTGAGATTATGGAGCAAGGTGCTGACAACAGGGCCACCCATGGCTTGAATTTCTACAATTAAATCTGCTTAAATTCGATCAGTATGTGGCCAGCTTTAGTCTATGGGATGCTAACAATTGTTTGATGGTGTTTGCAAATGAGAGTGGCTGTTTGGGAGCTTTGGATATGTGATTCTGATATTTTGAGATCTAGAGCTGTTTCATCTGTGTCATGTGGAAGGAGACCCAAAACTCCTTAAAGGGACTATTATAGAATGTTCCACAAACATGGTAAGTGTAAGTTGGGAGGCCTACCCTACTAGCTTTGTTGTTGTCCACTATGATCAGCCATGCAAAGAGCAGATACGATATTTGTTTTGTGCCCTCAGATACAAATCTGGTTGTCTATACATTAACAATACATTAAATAGAATTGTAAGAAAAGCTATTCAAATAGACCAGTGTTTCTCAACTCCAGTCCTCAAGGTGCCCCAACATGTCATATTTTCAGGCTTTCCATTATTTTGTATAAGTGATTTTATCAGTTTCACTGCCTTAGTAATTACCATAGCCGTTTCATCTGAGGGAAATCCTGAAAACATGACCTGTTGGGGTGCTTTGAGGACTGGAGTTGAGAAACTCTGAAATAGACCATAGTGAAGCCACTGACTTATATTTACCAGCACCCATCCCTAATATACAGCATAACATCTAATATATGTGATAGAAAAAAAATTACCATATGCTGTTTGTAATAATGCCATAAAAGTATTTGGGATTTTTAACAAATATCCAGATTGCATCTGGTTCAAATAGGACTTTCATACTTGTGGTTGTAAAGTCAAATAAGGATTACTGCTAGTCCCTCTGTTCTACTAAGCTATATTACCCTGTTTACATGTTTGTATAAAATTACTTCAGTTTGTTTCTGGCCAGTCACGTGACCTTCTACCCGATACCCCTCTGACGTCAACCGAGAGGTCACGTGATCACTGTGGTCTCCGCTCAGCCCCTCCCACTGTAGATAAGGGGAGGAGAGCGGCTGGAGGTCACATGACTGACCACAAACAAACTGAAATAAAGTATTTACCAGCACAATTTTATACATACACGTACACAGGGTAGTATAGCTTAGTAAAACAGAGGGGCTGTCAGTAACCTTTTTAAACTTTACTGACAGCTACTAATAGCGGCAATAGGAGAGGGGAGTGGTGGGCAGCAGATCGGCTCACACACACAGGAGCCGACAGGCAGGAACTGAGGGGGAGAGAGGAGAGCAGCGGGATGACAGAGGCACACAAGCGGACTACGGAATCATGGATCAGCAACCATGATTACTGTGGTCCGCACACTAAGGGGGACACAGAAACAGGAAGGATCAACCAGGTTTTTTTGCATCATAGAGAGGGACAGATTAGACAGCACAAGCACTGTGCTGTTTAATCTGCTACAAAGCAACTGGACCTGTGTTTTTTTTAGGGTTACAACCTCTTTAGCTAGACATATCTTGGAAAACTGTAACAGCTTTTATTAATACTAAAGCCAATATAACATGGTAATGTTAATTATGCTCACGTGAATGTGAATATATAAAGGAATTTAAAAAAGATGACAAAAATGTTCAATTGAAATTGCATTTATTATGCAAACCACTATTTTAATATGCCTTTTTATAAGTGCATTGGTCTCTACTACAATGCATTGTGTGCACAAAAAGCCCCAGGTTTTCTATCCCTCTTATGAAAAATTCCTTGTCCTTGAACTGCTTGTACTGTCACTTTTGCACGTATAATGCACATCATGGCTGGTGTGGGGAATTATTAGACATGTCATACATTTACTATTGTGTTTCCATTGGGAATCTTTATATTTAAACATATTTAAAAGCTATTTATTTTTATCTTATAAGTGAGTACAATACCAACTGAGATTAAGATATTGGTGTCAAAGATACTATACTATGGAGATGTTTTTCTCTTTTTAATATATCATTGGCCACTGAAAATAAAGGGTCAGAAAAAATAACAAAATATCCTGTCGTAGAAGACATGTGAAAAGATGATTAGTAAGGATCTTTTTAAAGACAAGTCTAAGAACTATATAAGCAGCTAAACAGTCAGATGTACTATACGATCAGATTAAAGTATTAGTTAAGCATTAGTAATAATACTTACACCAAATGCAAAATACGATTAAAGAACATTAAAAAACAACAACTAGTGGTAAAGATGTCTCCAGCACTGAATAGAGCAGTGTTAAAGAGACACTATTATCTAAATAAAGAAAATATAAAATGCTGTCAAATTTACCATATGTGTCCATTTTTAATAAATATGCGATCTCTTACCTTGCAATTATATTTTTTATTGGTTTATATTGGCTAAAAACTTTTTAAAAAATGTAAGTATTTTTAAAATGAACCCTCCCCCCAGTAAAAAAAAATCCTTGTAAGCAGACAGGTATTACATTCATTGCTATGGAGGTGGCTCAGTGGATGCACAATGCATATAGGCAATGAGTACCACGTGAGGTTATTTCTTTTATATTCTTTTGTTTTTGCTTGGGAATGGGGGGATACTTTAGGGGGCCATTCATTTAAAATTACTGTTACAGCTAAAATGTAAAATCTGAAGCCATAAAACTAGTAGCTACATTACTTACCTGTCATGAAGTAAGTATGTCCCACGATGTAAAGGCTGTTGGATTCTGCAGAAATCTTCATTGTAGGGCTGTCCTGTCCTCTTCCTGTTGCTGAATTTCTGGTGCTGTAGGAGTTAACAGTTTTGGGTCTCCAAAAAAAACCCGTAAGGCAAAGGCATAATGAGCTAGTATGGACCACATACTAGCTCATTATGAAATACCTTACATCGAAGCCCCCATATCGCAGCTTGGTCCATGCCGAGCGAGCTGACGTTTTGCCCTCTGTGTTTCTTCCTGATTTGCAGCTCCGGCGCTGTGAGTGGCCGGAGCCGCATGTGCGGGAGTCTTCTTCCCGGCAAGGTCTGGCAGCGTCTGCCGGATCCCTTCAGCTGGGCATTCAAAGCGCATGCACCGCTGACGTAAGCGGCTGCATGCAAACTGAATATCTCCTAAACCGTACAGGTTTAGGAGATATTAATTTTACCTACAGGTAAGCCTTGTTATAGGCTTACCTGTAGGTAAAAATTACAAATTAGGTTAAAAAAACACTTTAAATTTTAAGTTAAGGCCACAAACATTCCATGACAGAATAGAAAATACCTCTTGCCGTCACATGACATCATCTAAAAAGTAAAAGATATGATACCTAAATAATGAATTACATTGCAAAATACATTGCAAAGTGATAAATCTTAAGAACAGAAAGCATTTGAAAAAAATAGGATAAAAAAAAAAGAAAAAAGAAAGACACAATGGGGCGCGATTTAGGAACGGTTTGCGCCAATGCGTAATGGCTGATTTCATATTTACAAAACATATGCGCCTGTAACACAGCGCAATTCCCCATTTACTAGAATATTCTCGGCGCACGGAAGGCGGCGATCGGTGCGCCACTATAGATGGCGCATGCATTCTTAACTCAGAATTTAAAGAAGCTGGAAGTGCCAATATTATGGGGGTGATGTGGGCGATGTGAGGAAGTATAGTAATACCTGCCCAAGTAACAAATATGCCCAAATAGAATGAGAAAGTAACTTTTTCTGAACAAGCCTGCTGCGCCTGCAAGTACACTTAGAACTGCGTGAGGTCAATTTAGTTCACTGCACCGGCAAAATCTTAGTAAATGTCAAGCAGCGTAAATGCATTTGCATAAGCTGAACGGGCGCACCTCTAAACTTGACTTTTTTTTTTTTTTAACGCTGGTTCACTTTTATGCTTTTTTTTTTAAGGCTATATGAACAAAGGTCATGTTAGCATTATGGATAAGCCAGCAATACACATAAAAGTTCATTGTTAAAAACAGCATTAAGAAAAGAAAAAAAAATAATGCGTGGGAGTCCCCCAAAATTCCATACCAGGCCCTTCAGGTGTGGTATGTATTTTAAGGGGAACCCCACGCCAAAATAAAAAAAAAAATGGCGTGGGGGCCCGCCTCAAAATCCATACCAGACCCTTATCCGAGCACAAAACCTGGCAGGCCGCAGGAAAAGAGGTGGGGGGAGAGAGTGCCCCCCCCTCCTGAACCATACCAGGCCACATGCCCTCAACATTGGGAGGGTGCTTTGGGGGTAGCCCCCCAAATCACCTGTCCCCATGTTTATGGGGACAAGGGCCTCATCCCCACAACCCTTGCCCGGAGGTTGTGGGGGTCTGCGGGTGGGGGGCTTATCGGAATCTGGAAGCCCCCTTTAACAAGGGGACTGCCAGATCCCGATCCCCCCCCATGTGAAATGATAAGGGGGTACAAAAGTACCATTTCACAAAAAAGTGTCAAATTTTTTAAAAATTACAAGAGACCGTTTTTGACAAGGAAGAGGAAGATGCTGAACGAGAACACCGAAGCAAGAAGTAGAGGATCGCAGGAAGAAGCAGAGGAAGAAGAAGATGGAGGAAAAAACCGAAGGATATAGGAAGGAAGAAGACCCGAAGAAGATGGAAACAAGAAGACTTTAAATAAAGGAATTGTCAAAAACGGTCTCGTGTCATTTTTAACATTTTGACACTTTTTTTGTGAAATCGTAGGGGTACTTTTGTACCCCCTTAGCATTTCACACGGGGGGCTGGGGATCTGGGGGTCCCCTTGTTAAAGGGGGCTTCCAGATTCTGATAAGCCCCCCACCCGCAGACCCCCACAACCACCGGGCAAGGGTTGTGGGGATGAGACCCTTGTCCCCATCAACATGGAGACAAGGTGCTTTGGGGGGCTACCCCCAAAGAACCCTCCCAATGTTGAGGGCATGTGGCCTGGTACAGTTCAGGAGGGGGGTGCTCTCTTGTCCCCTCCTCTTTTCCTGCGGCCTGCCAGGTTGCGTGCTCGGATAAGGGCCTAGTATGGATTTTGAGGGGGACCCCCACGCCATTTTTTTTTACATTTTGACACGGGGTTACCCTTAATATCCATACCAGACCTAACGGCCTGGTATACTCTTGGCGGGGAACCCATGCTGTTTTTTAATTTCAAATTAAAGTCGCCTGGCCTAAAGTCATGTTGTAAGTCGCCCCAAGTCGTGCTGTGATTCATACTCAAGTCATGCCCCTGTGTGAATGGACTCTTAATGATACAGCGTGCGCTATTATCAATGGCATATTATTATTGCTGTTGCGCATATGAGTGCAGCGGCTCACACGCTCAATTAATGATTTATCTGGCGCACCAATTAAGGTATGAATCGACGCAGCGCATTCATCTTAGTAAATGACCCCCAATGTGTATAAACAGTTAACAAAATACACACCCCGGACGTAAACAGGCGCTTCCTGCCTTTCTCCAACGCCATCTCTAAAAAGGCAGGGTGGCGTGGAGAAGGCCTTATCCCAGAAACTATCAAAAATAGGCAACTATATCTCCTTGTCCTATATACCAAAAACAAAACTCACATAAATGAATAATAAACAAACACAATAGCAAAAAAAAATAATAATAATAATTTGGTGGTGGAAGGGGAAGACAGAAAAACAATTCAGTTATACCACCCCAAATCTATTCAGGGACAAAAAGGGTCTGGGGAGGCTATAGTTGGTACTAAGGGTGACTAATAGAAGTCTGAGGAAGTGCATGTTAGAGCTCCTCATACAGGATAATAGTTCACTTTTCGTCCATCCAACCAGATGGAAGCAGCAGCCGGAAAATCAAAGAAAAAATGTCTGTCCACATCTATCTCCAGCCAAAAAAAAAGGGACCTTTTTTATTCTCCCAGATAATAGACAGTATTTAGAGCCCTATAACTGGGGCTTTAGATGACAGTTTAAAGTTGAACTTAATTCAGGTTGACAAAAAGGATATAGGAGAAATCTGGACCCAAACACCAATTTTACAGTAGATGTAGCAAAATAGCAGCAGCTCATGCTCTAGGCCTAATCAAGGGCCACAGCACAAGTGTAGCCGCCCACTTGTGTCTTCAACTGTAGGATGTTTAGTTCAATACTATTCAAAACTATACGATAATGTTCCAATAATTGCTCAATACCTAGAATACAATAGCTGGTATATTGTAGTACTTCAATAATAGTCTGGAATATTAATTATATACTATTCACACCACTACTTACTCCAACGGGTCTGGAACTTACACCAATTTGACCAATTGGCCACCTAAGAAAGGTATAGACACTCTACAGCAGTAAGCACCAGACAGTAACCAGCAACTGTGGTCTCTGTTCTGCAGCTCTATTGCGGCAAGTGGGCAGGCTCCAAACAGAGCAGGGGCCAACCAACCAGGGACCATGAGCCTGGGGGCAAGAACTGGAAACTGGAAGCCAGGAGCTGGAAGCAAAAAGCCAAGAGCTGGGAGCCAGGAGCCACATGGAGTTGGGGGATTGGGAAGAGGAAAGGGACCCGGAGCTGTGGCACAGTTGTTTCCTGAAGTCTTATAAGGGTATTATGAATGTTGCCTTGACAGAGGAAAATTTGAAGGTGCTTACCCGTTAGAGCTGCACAATTAATAGTTAAAAAATCGTGATCTCAATTCAACCCCCCTGACAAACTCTATTGCAGAGTTTGCAGATTCTTTCATATACAGGCAGTCCCCGAGTTATGAACATCCGGCTTACGAACGACTCCTACTTACGAACAGGAGGCGGCGTGACGTCTCTGCCATTCTGCGCATGCACGGCCACTTTTCAATGGCGAGCACATCGGAAAACATTGAAAACATTGGAAAACGATGTCTGCGCATGTGCGGCTACTTGACAGAACATCGGAAAACATTGGAAAACGACGTCTCCGCCATTCTGCACATGTGACTTACAAACATATTCAACTTATGAACAAACCAGCAGTCCCTAGCCCATTCGTAACTCGGGGACTGCCTGTAACAAGTGGAGAGACTTATCTGCTCACTCAGATGTCAAAAGAAAACATCTGGGCAGTCTGCCAAGTTTTTAACATGAAACATTGTAACTAACTCTTCTTTCTTAGATCAAAGGGATACACTTCTTTGTGTAAAGGATTTTGGAACAGCCATTTCGCATTGATTGATTCGTGGAGTAACGGGACAATCGGTTCCCCAGACTACAGGTATAGCACCCCTTAAAACCCCTGTGGCTGGGTTACCGAAATACCTACAATGTTTGATATTCTTTATCTTGCTTGGGGCTAAATTTACTTGTTGAAAAATTTGAACAGATCTGGGAGCCGTGGGCCACATATATGCATATCTCTCTGGTATGTTAACTTGTCATATCTCCTCTATTTAGTTTTAGGGACTATTTTACCCACTTTGTCTCTGGTCCAGACCACTCTTCTCTGCTCTTTGCTTTTTCCTATACTGTTTTTTAACTTTCTTTCACTTTTCTTCTATTGTACATTTCTATACTAGCACCCCTCATGTTCAGCACTTTGATCTTGGGGTATACTTCATTGGGTATGTACTCATATTCTAGCTGTATCAGGTGATGAGGTACTGGCCCCTATAGAGAGTGCTGATACCTTTTATTGTTTTGAGATTGACATCGTGGGTATTAATATTTTGTGTATTGCATATGTTATCTTCACTTGATTCACTGACGGTGGTTCTTTTGTACTAATGCTTGTTTTATGATTTGTAAAATTTTCAATAAATATTTTGAAAAAAAAAACGCCTGACGCCCCTAGGGGCAGCTACAAAAACGTCCTGTGTGCATGAGTCCTCAATGGGCAAAAAAAAATATCACAGCCAAAAAAAAAAAAAAAATTTAACTTAATAAATGAGTTTGTAATATCAAGTAGCTCTAATGAAGAGTGTATTTATATTTTATATAACTATACTATGTATGTACATGCAGTTCTGAGCACACTATTTTATTTCAGAAGGAAAAATTACAAAATCTGCATATGCCACACAGTGTAATTCACCACAAAAGACCTGTATTCATTACCGAAGTTGGCACTGTGCCCACATCTATTATAGATGATGCCTTAACAGGTAACATGTACTTGGCCTTTTAACAATGTCACTGGTCTCTACAATGACACTCCATATTTAGAATACCGAGATAACACTATCACACACTTTGACATAAAATGTATAAATAACAGTGCTGCCGAAAAACATCTGTCATAGATAAAACAATGCTGTGCAATGTACAACTGACTAGCAATACTTTTACTTTCATCATATATTTTGCCACTACCAAGTAAACAGCAGTAGAAAACCAGATTTAGGCTATATTTAGTACTCTACAATAGCCAGCTGCATAAAATATGACATTGTCCATACATATTCAAACTGGAAGGTGCACAGTAAATGTAAACTGTAACAATCTGGACAGTTTGTTACAGGAACACAAAAGTGTTACTTTATGTCATGTGAATTGCATGTCTAGGTGATTTTCTTTGTTGGCGGTGGCAGATAACTTTGTATGGCAGAGTAGCTCTCTGTACTACTGTACCTATTAACCCAAATTATTTCATTGAGACATGTTCACCTAAACCCTTGAGTCAAAAATCCTGATGTTTTTCAAAGTGCAGTAAGAAGACAATTATTATTGTATCCTATCTGAAGAAAACCAAATTGCTAAATGCGGGTGTTTAGGAGGGTATTGCCAAATCTATTGCCATACCAGTGAAAATGGACAATCATTAAAGTGTAAATAAACCCAAAAATATAATATATCACTGCTTACTAGTCTTGGTGTGCTGGCTTCATTTTTTTAAGGTTATTATGCTTTAATTTCACCTGGAGATCCTGCAAATAACACCTTTCCAGGACCCTAGTTGGCTACATCACTCCTCCACTGTATGTATGAAGGGACCCTAGGTCAGTGATGGCGAACCTTGGCACCCCAGATGTTTTGGAACTACATTTCTCATGATGCTCCACTACACTTCTGAGTGCATGAGCATCATGGGAAATGTAGTTCCAAAACATCTGGAGTGCCAAGGTTCGCCATCACTGCCCTAGGTGATCCAAGCAGAAATTCTCTCCCCAGGCCCCCCAGTCTTCTGGGATACTGCGGGACCATTCACAAAGTGCAGTGCGGCTCGTACATGCACAGTGGGCAGCTGGCTTTGAAGCGAAAAACAGCATAGCCAGCTGCCCACAGGATGCCATAGCCGGGAACCCAAAGGCTAATGAAGAACTACCAAGAAGAGATCACAAGGGTAATACGAATCGCCAAATTTATAATGCTTAATCATCTGTTAGGTGTTCTCAAATAACTAGACACAACGCACATAAAACCAAAAAACATCACCCTAATCCTGAGAGTACTGCTTTCACAGGTGGGGTGGCACAGCAGTTATAAAGAGGCAAACAAAGCTTTTTCTAAGGCTTAAAATGTTAATTAGATTTTTTTCAAATGTAAAAAAAATAAAACAAATTACAAAAAAAAGAGTAAAATCATATATCAAAATGATATATTATATATATATATATATATATATATATATATATATATATATATATATATATATATATAAATATAAAATTGAAGCGTAGTGTGTCAGACCACAATCCCATCACCAAGTGAAAAAAAAACAGTGTCATTGATATTATGACTGGACGTGATATACTGTATGTGACAGATTCCTCCAGTCGCCACACATATGGCACATATAGGCCCCAGAGCTCAACAATCACTCCCCCCCCCAAAGTGGGGGGAGATTTAGGGCAAACTTTGATCACTAGTGAATTCAATATAGTGAAGAACTAGTCCGGTTGAGGACGGCGCTGGATCCCTGGACAGGTAAATATCCTTTTAAAAAAAGTTACAGGATTTTTATTTTCCAGATTGACCAACCACTTTAAAGCATACACAGTCTAGTTCCAGTTTCATTGTGTCAGGTGATGCAATAATAATTTCTTGCACTGGCATCAGTCCTAGCAATAACCCCCAGCATTGGTGTCAGTGACCGCAATAATACCCCTATTACTGGCTGCAATAATAACCCCAGCACTAGTGTCAGTGACCACAAAAATACCCCCAGCACTGGTGGTGGCAATGACTGCAATAATACCTCCAACATTGGTGTCAGTGACCACAATAATACCCCCAACACTGGTTGAAATGACTGCAATAATAACCCCCAGCATTGGTTTCAGTGACTGCAAGAATAACCCCCAGGATTGGTGTCAGTGCTAGCAATAATAATGCTCAGCATTGGTGTCAGTGCTAGCAACAATAATGTTCAGAATTGGTGTCAGTTGATGCAATAATAACTTCTTGCATTGGTGTCAGTGTTAGCAATAATAACACAAAGCTTTGGTCTCAGTGACCACAATAATACCCCCAGCACTGGTGGCAATGCCTGCAGTACTGGTGTCTGCGATAACTTTATAGTCATAGGAGCGATACCACCACCAGTCTTATCAATATGCTGTTAGGTTACGCCCTTAGTATTCAGTCACTGTGGGCCATGGTTATTATCAGCTGTTAGAGCCCTTTCACACGGACGTATTACAGCACTGAAAATGGCCTAGTAATGAGCGGGTCTATACAGTACAAGCTAATATCCAAGTGGTTAAAGGGGTATAGACATTAAAATATTTAAATACTCCTGACAATCACTAAAAGAATAAGCCCTCATTGACCTCTGAAGCCACAGGTTTTGTTAAGTGATCCATATTCAAAAATCATGACTGGGAGGTTGATTCACTAAAGCCAAATTTTAAGTCAAACTTTAAGTGCATTTGCAGTAGAGCTGAGGGGAAGCTCTGAACGAGGGGAAGCTCTGCTGGTTTCTATCATTCAATCATGTGCAAGTAAAAATGCTGTTTTTTATTTTCCTTGCATGTGATTGAGTATTCTTTGCAAAGTGAAGTTTTACCTCATTTACTTGGAGCTAGTGCACTTGCAGTGCACAGTATATTTGCCTTTAGTAAATCAACCCCAAAGACTCTGAAGTCTGTCAGGTTTCAGTAAAGTTTAAAAATAAAAATAAAAATAAAAAAAAAGCTTAAAGCACCACACAAAATAACACTATGCTAAAACTTTGTGCATTAGTACTTGGACCTTGAAGAAGGGGGTACACCTCGAAAGCTTGTCCTGAAAAGTTGGATGTTAGCGCAAATAAAAATCACGGACATTACTCAATTGTTTCTGTAACAAAATAACAAAATTTGAAACTGCAGCTTTTCAATAAAATTGTGGAGTTATCTCCACATTGCTGGGGCCCTTGACTCACTTACATAATTGATGGCACATACTGTGCCTTTATATAGATGTATTTTTTTTTTTTGTTGCTCCGACTAGGGATGAGCTTCGAGTTCGAGTCGAACTCATGTTCTACTCGAACATTGCCTGTTCGCCTGTTCAGCGAACAGTGAACAATTTGGGCTGTTCGCAGCAAATTCGAAAAGCCGGAACACCCTATACAAGTCTATGGGAGAAATCTAAAGTGCTCATTTTAAAGGGTAATATGCAGGTTACTGTCCTAAAAAGTGTTTGGGGACCTGGGTCCTGCCCCAGGGGACATGGATCAATGCAAAAAAAAGTTTTAAAAACGGCCGTTTTTTCAGGAGCAGTGATTTTAATAATGATTAAAGTGAAACAATAAAAGTGTAATATTCCTTTAAATTTCGTAGCTGGGGGGTATCTATAGTATGCCTGTGAACGGGCGCATGTTTCTGGTGCTTAGAACTGTCGCTGCACAAAGTGTCATTTGTGCAGGAAAAAAAGTCTTTTAAAATCACTTGCGGCTAAATTGTCGGGTCTCCGTAATACAGAGAACACTCAATGAGTGTTCTCTGTATTAGCCGACAATTCATTCATTCATTGATTAAAAAAAAAAAAAAAAAAAAAGCGTGGGGGTTCCCCTAAATTCAATCAAAAGGCCCTTCAGGTCTGACATGGATATTAAGGGGAACCCCGTGTCAAATTTTAAAAAAAAATTGACGTGGGGGTCCCCCCAAATATCCATACCAGACCCTTCAGGTCTGATATGGATATTAAGGGGAACCCCGCATCAAATTTAAAAAAAAAATTGACGTGGGGGTCCCCCTAAATATCCATACCAGACCCTTTATCCGAGCACGCAACCTGGCAGGCCGCAGGAAAAGAGGGGGGGACGAGAGAGCGGCCCCCCCTCCCTCCTGAACCGTACCAGGCCACATACCCTCAACATTGGGAGGATGCTTTGGGGGTCTGTGACCCCTCAAAGCACCTTGTCCCCATGTTGATAAGGACAAGGGCCTCATCCTCACAACCCTGGCCGTTGGTTGTGAGGGTCTGCGGGCGGGGGGCTTATCAGAATCTGGAAGCCCCCTTTAACAAGGGGACCCCCAGATCCCGGCCCCCCCCCTGTTTGAAATGGTAAGGGGGTACAAAAGTACCCCTACCATTTCACAAAGAAAGTGTCAAAATGGTTAAATAAGACAAACACACTTTTGAAAAATTCCTTTATTAAAAATAAAAAAAATAAAAAAAAAATTCCAGCGGTGCTAATCCACTCTTGCTATCCAGCGACGGGTCTCCGGGGTCCAGCGATGGATGATCATATCCAGCGACGGGGGATCTCTCAGTCCAGCGCTGTCCATACCTCCTTCTTCTGTCTCCACTGCGGAGACACTGCAGAGAGCCGAGCGCTGACATTTCTTATATTGGGAGGGCGGGGCCACCCGTCACCTGACCCCGCCCCTCTGACGCAGGAGAGGGAAGCCAGGGGTTCCCCAGTGACGTGTGGGTGACCCCGCCCCCTCTGATGTAACGCAGGTTTCCGTTACATCAGAGGGGGCGGGGTCACCCACACGTCACTGGGGAACCCCTGGCTTCCCTCTCCTGCGTCAGAGGGGCGGGGTCAGGTGACGGGTGGCCCCGCCCTCCCAATATAAGAAATGTCAGCGCTCGGCTCTCTGCAGTGTCTCCGCAGTGGAGACAGAAGAAGGAGGTATGGACAGCGCTGGACTGAGAGATCCCCCGTCGCTGGATATGATCATCCATCGCTGGACCCCGGAGACCCGTCGCTGGATAGCAAGAGTGGATTAGCACCGCTGGAATTTTTTTTTTATTTTTTTTATTTTTAATAAAGGAATTTTTCAAAAGTGTGTTTGTCTTATTTAACCATTTTGACACTTTCTTTGTGAAATGGTAGGGGTACTTTTGTACCCCCTTACCATTTCAAACAGGGGGGGGGCCGGGATCTGGGGGTCCCCTTGTTAAAGGGGGCTTCCAGATTCTGATAAGCCCCCCGCCCGCAGACCCTCACAACCAACGGCCAGGGTTGTGAGGATGAGGCCCTTGTCCTTATCAACATGGGGACAAGGTGCTTTGAGGGGTCACAGACCCCCAAAGCATCCTCCCAATGTTGAGGGTATGTGGCCTGGTACGGTTCAGGAGGGAGGGGGGGCCGCTCTCTCGTCCCCCCCTCTTTTCCTGCGGCCTGCCAGGTTGCGTGCTCGGATAAAGGGTCTGGTATGGATATTTAGGGGGACCCCCACGTCAATTTTTTTTTTTAATTTGATGCGGGGTTCCCCTTAATATCCATATCAGACCTGAAGGGTCTGGTATGGATATTTGGGGGGACCCCCACGTCAATTTTTTTTTTAAATTTGACACGAGGTTCCCCTTAATATCCATGTCAGACCTGAAGGGCCTTTTGATTGAATTTAGGGGAACCCCCACGCTTTTTTTTTTTTTTTTTTTTTTTAATCAATGAATGAATGAATTGTCGGCTAATACAGAGAACACTCATTGAATGTTCTCTGTATTACGGGGAGCCGACAATTTAGCCGCAAGTGATTTTAAAAGACTTTTTTTCCTGCACAAATGACACTTTGTGCAGCGACAGTTCTAAGCACCAGAAACATGCGCCCCTTCACAGGCATACTATAGATACCCCCCAGCTACGAAATTTAAAGGAATATTACACTTTTATTGTTTCACTTTAATCATTATTAAAATCACTGCTCCTGAAAAAACGGCCGTTTTTAAAACTTTTTTTTGCATTGATCTATGTCCCCTGGGGCAGGACCCAGGTCCCCAAACACTTTTTAGGACAGTAACTTTCATATTACCCTTTAAAATGAGCACTTTAGATTGTGAACGTTCGAGTCACATAGACTTTAATAGGGTTCTAAAGTTCACACGAAGTTTAGGTCTGTTCGCAGGTTCTGGTGCGAACCGAACAGGGGGGTGTTCGGCTCATCCCTAGCTCCGACTGATATGTATTTTTTTTTTACATATGAGTGGACCTACACTATGTTTAGTGGTCCCAAAATGGAAATTGATTATGTCATAACTTCCTTTATATGTAATTTTGCTTATGACGTGGTCTTTCCACAGATACACACAACCAATCTTTGGCTATTTCCTGGGGAAGTGGGCGCTGCCCTATGAAATACGTAGAGACTACAGCTTTAAAAATTGAATAACTTTAGTGCTTCTGTAATTTTGGATAGACATCATTACCAACAATATATACACACTGTGATATGTTTTTTATGACACCATATATTATGTCAAAATGTGTCTGATTTTAACCACTTCCGGACCGCCCACCATCATTTTACGTCAGTATTTTGAAGAGGAATATCGTTGTTATGGCAGCTGCTAGCTGCCATAACCTTGGTGTCCTCTTCAGCACGCAGTCTGCTTCAAGATAAAAGTGGTCTCTGAGGCAGAGTCACCACAAGATCACTTTTATGGGTGGCAGGAGGGGACCGCCCCCCTCCCACCGTGCTCCGGTGCCCTCCACTGCTTACCGGGGCCGTCGGAAGCGACAGAGGAAAATCGGATCCTTTCCCTAGCCTGACATGGAGACAACTTAGGGGAAGATGGTCCCCACCCGTCTCCATATTATTGCAGGGCTGAAGCGACGTCAAAACATCACTTCCGCCTATAGCTCTTAAAGGACCATTTTTTTTTATTGCATTTTAGTGTAAGTATGACATCTGAGGTCATTTTGACCCCAGATCTCATATTTAAGAGGTCCTGTCATGCTTTTTTTCTATTACAAGGGATGCTTACATTCCTTGTAATAGGAATAAAAGTGACAATTCTTTTTTTTTTTTTAAAGAACAGTGTAAAAATAAAAAATAAAATGTAAAATATATAAGACAACATTTTTTTTTTAAATGCGCCCCATCCCGACCAGCTCGCGTGCAGAAGCAAACTTGGGCTAACTTTACTATTGCCTTTTTTTTTTATTTAAAAAAAGTGTACTTTTTCCCCAAAAAAGTGCGCTGTAAGATTGCTGCGCAAATACAGTGTGACATAAAGTATTGCAATGACTGCCATTTTATTCTCTAGGGTGTTAGAAACAACATGAATAATGTTTGGGGGTTCTAAATAATAAATAAGTACTACACTGGTCTGAGCATATGCAGTCTTCTTTCTCATTTGTACTTTTCAATAAAATTGTATGTACTATAATAGAAAAAAGGTAGCTATTAACCTACCTACAGTGGTGTGAAAAAGTGTTTGCCCCCTTCCTCATTTCCTGTTCCTTTGCACGTTTGTCACACTTAAGTGTTTCGGAACATCAAACCAATTTAAACAATAGTCAAGGACAACACAAGTAAACACAAAATGCAATTTGTAAATGAAGGTGTTTATTATTAAAGGTGAAAAAAAATCCAAACCATAATGGCCCTGTGTGAAAAAGTGATTGCCCCCTAAACCTAATAACTGGTTGGGCCACCCTTAGCAGCAACAACTGCAACCAAGCGTTTGCGATAACGTGCAATGAGGCTTTTACAGCGTCCTGGAGGAATTTTGGCCCACTCATCTTTGCAGAATTGTCCTAATTCAGTTACATTAGAGGGTTTTCGAGCATGAACGGCCTTTTTAAGGTCATACCACAACATCTCAATAGGATTCAGGTCAGGACTTTGGCTAGGCCACTCCAAAGTCTTCATTTTGTTTTTCTTCAGCCATTCGGTGGTGGACTTGCTGGTGTGTTTAGGATCATTGTCCTGCTGCAGAACCCAAGTTCGTTTCAGCTTGAGTACACGAACAGATGGTCGGACATTCTCCTTCAGGATCTCTTGGTAGACCGCAGAATTCATAGTTCCTTTTATCACGGCAAGTCTTCCAGGTCCTGAAGCAGCAAAACAGCCCCAGATCATCACACTGCCACCACCATATTTTACTGTTGGTATAATGTTCTTTTTATGAAATGCAGTGTTCCTTCTACGCCAGATATACTTGGACACACACCTTCCAAAGAGTTCCACTTTTGTCTCATCGGTCCACAGAATGTTGTCCCAAAAGTCTTGGGGATCATCAAGATGTGTTGTGGAGAAATTGAGACGAGCTTTGATGTTCTTTTTGCTCAGCAGTGGTTTTCTCCTTGGAACTCTGCCATGCAGGCCATTTTTGCTCAGTCTTTTCCTGATGGTGGAGGCATGAACGCTGACCTTAACTGAGGCAAGTGAGGCCTGCTTGTTGTGGGGTCTTTTGTGACCTCTTGGATGAGTCGTCGCTGCGCTCTTGGGGTAATTTTGGGCGGCCGGCCACTCCTGGGAAGGTTCACCACTGTTCCATGTCTTCGCCATTTGTGGATAATGGCTCTCACTGTGGTTCGCTGGATTCCCAAAGCTTTGGAAATGGCTTTATAACCCTTTCCAGACTGATAGATCTCAATTACTTTCTTTCTCAATTGTTCCTGAATTTCTTTGGGTCTCGGCATGATGTGTAACTTTTAAGGATCTTCTGGTGGACCTTACTGTGTCAAGCAGCTCCTATTTAAGTGATGCCTTGATTGTGAACAGGTGTGGCAATAATCAGGCCTGGGTGTGGCTAGAGAAATTGAACTCAGGTGTGGACAACCACAGTTATAGTATGTTTTAACAAGGGGGGCAATCACTTTTTCACACAGGGCCATGATGGTTTGGATTTTTTTTCACCTTTAATAATAAACACCTTCATTTACAAATTGCATTTTGTGTTTACTTGTGTTGTCCTTGACTATTGTTTAAATTGGTTTGATGTTCCGAAACACTTAAGTGTGACAAACATGCAAAGGAACAGGAAATGAGGAAGGGGGCAAACACTTTTTCACACCACTGTACTCTTTAAGCCACACTAATTAAAACAGTGCAAAACAATAAGTGAAAACAAGGTTCCATAAGGTGAACAAGAATAATCACCTTGTGGCTCTTTTTTCCAGTTATTGCTAGTCGTGCCGCATACACACGATCAAACAATCCGGTGGAAAAGTCTCATTATCTGGGACTGTGACATAATAATGGGCGGGGGCATCATCCGGCGATGTCCCTATATAAGTCGCCGCGTCCCTGTCATTGTGGCCAGAGACAGCGATGAGTCAACAGCTCAAGAAGAGAAGACAGCGGCGATAGAAGACCGAGCCACCGCTTGTAAAAGAGCTAGAAGAAGGCACGGAGGCCCGGCAAGAAGAACCAAAGAGGGGGACAAGACCCCCGAAGTCGGAAGAAGACTCCCGGGTGGCGACGAAGAAGAAAGCCGGGCTCCTCCGCTAGTAAAAGAGCTAGCAGAAGATAGCGGAGGAGTCTGGCGAGAAGACCCCCCAAGACAGAAGAAGACCCCCGGAGCTGTGCAATAAATTATTTTTAACCCTTGTGTGTTGTGTTTTTTTTTTACTTTTTTTTTCACAGGTGAATGGGTAGGGGTACATTGTACCCCATACTCATTCACATAGGGTGGGGGGCTGGTATCCGGGGCCCCCTTATTAAAGGGGGCTCACACATTCCTATAAGCCCCCCGCCAGTAGACCCCGACAACCAACGGCCAGGGTTGTCGGGAGAGGCCCTTGTCCTCAATAACATGGGGACAAGGTGCTTTGGGGTGGGAGGGCCGCGTTTGAAAAAAAACGTTAGAGTGCAAAATCTGGTGCAGCTCTGCATTGAAACAAATCAGCTTCCAGGTTTTATTGTCAAAGCTTAACTGAACAAGCTGAAGTTAGAAGCTGATTGGCTACCATGCACAGCTGCACCAGATTTTGCACTCTGCAGTTTCAGTAAATCAACCCCATAGTGTTCTGGATTAGGCAAGTACACAGTATAGAGGTCTAAGTCTTGTTCATATGGGATATCTGAGGTTTACAACCACTTTAAATAATGTTTAAATTGGTGGTAAACTGCCATATTAAATGCAAGATTTTGTGCTCACGAGAGGCTGTTGTCAGTTAGAAGCTTCTTTGGCAGAAATTTACACAGTTTATTCTGTCATTAATTAAAGCTTGTCGCCACCTAACTCCGTTTTATTTACCCAGTGTCATTTATGAACAGCACTAGATAAATAGCCATCGGGCAGCCGGTCCTTTCAGTGACCACCCTGTACCCAGAGAATCCGAGTGGCTGGGTACCATGTGATCACTGTGATTGCTCATCACAGTGATCACATGGTATTATCTACAATGCTGATCCCTCCCCGTTCCCTTAAAACAGGGGAAGGAGTGTGATTGAGTGTTTATGAATGGGAACAGAATGAACAGATCAGCAGCTACATCTGCTAATGCTTTCATTATCTTGCCATCTTTAGGCTTGTTATCCGCTGATAACCATGCTCCCTGCAAAATCTCATCTCACTGTGGTGCAAGCAGGCACAGCCTATTATAGCGGCAACTTTGATTTCAAGAGCAATGCAGCATTGTTGCTACACCATCATAGGAAGTGGAATAATTGGATTTCACTGGCGGTTTAAAAAAGGTATATGGGGGACTTTGCAGAGGGATTAAGAGAAAACTGGAAGTGTAGATGCATTTAAAATTAAGAACTGCAATACATATTTTTTAATAGGAGTCCACATCTCTAGTTTAGTTGCAGTCCTGATCTTCCTTAGCTCCCTTTGATAGTAACACAGGCAATAAACCTTTCAAAACGACAGCCTTCTACCTATAATGGAGCCCAACTCAGGCTACACCAACTCTCAGCCTACTACAAAGTTGTCTTTCAGCCCAGAACACAGTGTTCACATGTTGCTGTATCTCCAGGTGTCAGCCTGGTTAGTGCAGTACTTCGTATTCCCATCGCACACATTCCTGGATGCGCTCTCGAATTTGGGTGCTGCAGCAACAACCAGCTGGCTACTGGTTCAAGTCACAGTGAAGATATTTGCCAGCACACCATGGAATGACACAAATAGTGTCCAAACAGGTGATTTATTGCATGATCATAACATAAGGATAGTGCAACGTTTCGGAGCCACGCAGGACCCCTTCATCAGGCATGTGATGTCATCACATGCCTGACGAAGGGGTTCTGCGCGGCTCTGAAACATTGCACTATCCTTGTGTTGTGATCATGCAATAAATCAGCCTGGTCAGTGCAGACACACAACCCTAGTTTTTCCTTGCATCCGAAGCTCTCTGGTAGCACAACATTTGTCTTGGGAGGGTGGAGCCCAGTACTCAGTTCCCATACTTTAAGGCCTGCACACACCTGCATAACCAGCAAATGCTGCTCACCACCAAAACGTAGACTCGGGGTTGACTCCTACCCAAAACGCTACAAAACCTCTGGGCTCCAGGACCCCTACCAGGATTTACTAATCCAGCGAAAATAACTCTCCTTTTCCTCTTTACTTTAGGTACTTAGATGAGTATAAGGCCCCTTTCACACATATGGACTGTCCATTTCATCAGTTCAGTCACGTTTTTTTTTGTCATCAATTTTTTTTCAGTCAACATCAGTTTCAAATCCGTTTTTCATCTGTTGTCATCCGTTTTTCATCCAATCCAATTTTTTAACGGATGAAAAATAGGGCTTTTATCTGTTCAAAAAAATGGATGTTGACGGAAGCAGATGAAAATGCATGTAAATGGATGATCATCCATTTACATCAGTTTTTCCATAGGAATGCATTGATGTCCGTTTTGCATCCATCAACGGATGGATGAAAAACTGACAAATGGTCCCTGTATGTGTGAAAGAGGCCTATTGATTTCTTTTGAATCCTGCACTTCTCTTTTAAAGCACCTGATGTTTGTTTACTATGGAAGGCTGGCACTTTTCTGCTGCCAGAAAGAAAAAAAAAAAAAAGACAGGAGCTCTGTTGGGAAATTTAAGAATGCTTTTCTCTGCAGTACCACCTGTAGCTACAGAGGTTAGTGATTTTTTTTAAAGCTCTTTCACGGCTTGGTAAAAATATGCAAATGCTTTAACGTACTAAGTCTGGGCACTGGTGCACTTTAAACTTAACATTGAAAGAGGGGACTTACTGAAGATTCTGCTAAAAAAAAGATGTAAATCTATCATCTAAATAGTGTCACCCATATGACCTGAAAACTGATTTCTAAAGAAATAAATTAGGAAGGTGACTGGATCTCCTGTAAAAAAAAACTTCATTAGCTACCTGATGTCATCATGTATAGGGATGGGGGAGAGGTGACCTCCTCCCAGGATGCAGTGTTCATGTCCTGAGCAACCAATCACCAAGCCCAAACACAATGGCCTCACGAGAAAGAGAAAAAAGGTAAAATTATACTAAAAGGAATAAAAAAAAATAACAAACATGTTATACTTACCTGCTCTCTGTGATGATTTTGTACAGAGCAGCCCAGATCCTCCTCTTCTCAAACTGCTTGCTAAGGGGGCACCTGAGTGTGCACGTTCCCTAGCCCTGTTCTGTGTGTTTATTGCCACACAGAACAGAGATCAGCCCCCCTCCCTCCAGATTGCCTGTAAATTAACAGCACTGAGAGCCATTTACCACTGTTGTGTCTGAGCCAATAAGGAGGGAGAGAACTGGGAGAGCAGCTGCTCTCATGCACATCACTGGATCGAGATTGGGCTCAGGTAAGTATTAGGGAGGACCGGGAGGGGAGTCTGCAAACAGAACTTATTTTACCTTCATGCATAGACCTTCAGGCTTTAGAACCACTTAAACCCTGTGTAAGCTCTAAGGCCCCAATCACACTTGCGAATGGGGCAGTTAGCAATGACACACGAGAGAGCCAGCAGAGATTACCAGCAATTAGCTGGGGGCAACAGCCCTGATTTAAAGCAATGGGAGGCTGACAGCCCCAGCATCTAATTGCAAGCTTTTCCCTACAAACGATCGGCCCTGAAAGCAGACTGTCAGTGTCCAGAGCTGATCATTTGCAGGTAATCATTCTACAAACAATTACATGTGAACAGCAGCACAGTGGTGTAGTGGTTAGCACTCTCACCTAGCAGTAAGAAGGGTCGCTGGTTCGTATACCAACCACGACACTACCTGCCTGGAGTTTGCATGTTCTCCCTGTGCCTGCGTGGGTTTCCTCCGGGTACTCCGGTTTCCTCCCGCAATTCCAAAGATATGCAGCTAGGTTAATTGGCTTCTGTCCAAAATTGGCCCTAGTATATGAATGGGGACCTTGGATTGTGGGCTCATTGAGGGTAGGGACCGATGTGAGTGTTCAATGTACAGGGATAGGGACAATTGTAGACACTCACTCAGGTTAAACTGGATGGACTGGTGTCTTTATTCAACCTTACTAACTATGAAACTATGAAGCAGCAATTAGCTGCGGGAGCTATCAGTGTCTCATTGCTTTACATGGGGCTTCCACCCTCAGATAAATGCTGGAAATCCCTGCTGGTTCTCCCATATGTAATTGCTAATGGCCCCATTTGCATTCAACATTGAACTTATACAGGGTTAGGGCCCCTGGCTCTGACACAGGAACAGATCAGCGGGGAAGCGGAGTATAAGTAGCTTGGGAACAAAGTCTCTTTAAAGTTACACGTTTTGCTTTTAGAATGAGCTATTGGGATTGATTTACTAAACTTGGAGAGTGCAAAATCCGAATTGGCTCTGTATAGTATCCAATCAGCTTCCATTATTTTTTTCAAAATTAACCCCATAAAGTATATGTAGTTAGATGCAGAATAAGTGGCAGTTAAAGCCTTCAAAAAATAATACATTTTTGTAAACTAGGCTTTTATCTATGAGTGTTTTGAGGGCTATTTTACTAAGGGAACTTAAGACTGCAAAATGAGAGAGGTCATAATAGCTTATAACAGAATGTTCACATTTTAGTGCAAGAAAAGTCTGCAATCTGCATTTACTGTTCCCTCTCAGTGTGATGTGAGCTCAGGTGAATGCTTTTACAAGGAGAGCTAAATGATTCATGTGGTCTGCTGACTACTGGAATCCCATAGCTAATACAAACAATGGTGCATAGTAAGTGACTAAATACTACGACTCTGTGCCTGGGACAACCTGGAGGATACACCTGCCAGCATGCTAATAAGGGGGTGGGAGAGTTATTGGTCTTCTGCCTGTAAAGATGGAGGATCAGGAAGACTAAACACTGAACAGTGTATGTGCTTAAGCCTACCTCCATTGGTCAGGGACCCTGGCAGAGCTTCATCCACTCTGATACAGACTACATACTGTATAATATTTTTGTCAGCGTAGTGTTATATGGTGTGGGAAATGTACTATTGTTTAGCCCCACTGAACCCGATTCCCCCATCCATGCACAGTGCATGGAGGAACCTGTACTGCCAGCTGTTACATTCAGACAGACGCTGCTCCAGCAGTCACCTGACCTGTTTAGCTGACATTTTTCCACCCGGCCCTTGAATTTTGTAACTGAAGTTTGACGAGCCGGGTGGTGCCGACAGGGCCACACACAGCTTGAATGGCAGCCAACTGAGAAGGAATCGACTGAAATTCAAGCCATGTACGGCCAGCATTATTATTCAGTTAACTGTTGCATTGGCTATGACTCTACATACTTCTAAATTTGGATGTTTGACTGTTATGACTACGCAATGAGAATTATTTTATGAAATGATATGCTGGTGAATTATTACCATGGACATACGTGAACTGTGTACAAGCATACCTGAGCCTAAGCCCAGCACCAATAAATGGAGATCCTTGGGGAGAGCTAGCATGGAACACTTTGTAATATACAATTCTATGACATTGTCTTACTACTTAAAGCAGAATGCTGGTCCAGCTCTGCATAGACACAATCAGCTTCCAGGTTCTTTTGTTAAAGTGTAATTGAACAAGCTGAAGTTAGAAGCTGATTGGCTACCATGCACAGCTGTACCAGATTTTGCCCTCCCCAGTTTTAATAAATGAATCCCACAGTGCCAAGTTGCACATGGCACATGCACCCATCTCATGCGTGTGCCATACTTGACCTGACATAGTTTGTATTGAATAATAAAGGGATCAAACTCAGTGCGAGATGAAGCGCAAAACATCACCAGTAGGCCAGCGCAGAAAAAGGAAGATGCTTCCAATGGCAGTTTAAAAAAAAAAAATCACAGCACAGATTTCCCATGGGGGCAGACCACCGAGACAGCAGAAAACATAAAGGAAAGATGTACAATATATGTAAATGCGTATAAATGTCAGTGAGGGCGAACCTTGGCACCTCAGATGTTTTGGAACTACATTTCCCATGATGCTCAACGCCACTGCAGAGTGTATGAGCATCATGGGAAATGTAGTTCCAAAACATCTGGGGTGCCAAGGTTTGCCTTCACTGATATATGTAAATAACTGCTACTAAGTTTATTATATTAGTATTTTATTGCTGTTGTCGATTTTATTTTTGGGAGGGAGAAAGGTCCACTTTAACTCTTCCTTACTCTGTCCAAAAAAACAAAATAAAGTTTGGTGATTCAAACAGGATACCACAGAATTTTGATGGGATGGGATGATCTGTGTGGTTTAAAAATCTCTGTTATGCTACCTGACCACATGAGATCATTATCTACATAGGAATGATATGGACAACCCTGTTATTTTAATTCAGGATAATGTTTGCTTTTGTATCATGCACTTAATATTTTTTTTTATTCTGACATAGCATACAGCTTTATATCTACTGTAGTCTTCCAATTTGTGTATATTCATTGTATAAACTGAGAACTCATACCAATGTAGATTAGCGGTGAGTCAGTGCTTTGAAAATGACATGGAACGTGATCTATCCAGAACACGCCAGTACATCAGACATTTGTGGTAGCGGCAGCAGTGCCCACAGGACAGGGTGACAACAAACTCCAGATGATGTGCAGCCACCACATTATGTAGTGTGTCGCACATACAGTATCTCACAAAAATGAGTACGCCCCTCAAATTTTTGTAAATATATCTTTTCATGTGACAACACTGAAGAAATTACACTTTGCTACAATGTAAAGTAGTGAGTGTACAGCTTGTATAAGAGTGTAAATTTGCTGTCCCCTCAATATAACTCAACACACAGCCATTAATGTCTAAACTGCTGGCAACAAAAGTGAGTACATCCCTAAGTGAAAATGTCCAAATTGGGCCCAAAGTGTCAATATTTTGTGTGGCCACCATTATTTTCCAGCACTGCCTTAACCCTCTTGGGCATGGAGTTCACCAGAGCTTCGCAGGTTGCCACTGGAGTCCTCTTCCACTCCTCCATGACGACATCACGGAGCTGGTGGATGCTAGAGACTTATGCTCCTCCACCTTCCCTTTGAGGATGCCCCACAGATGATCAATAGGGTTTAGGTCTGGAGTAAGTGCTTGGCCAGTCCATCACCTTTACCCTCAGTTTCTTTAGCAAGGCAGTGGTAGTCTTGGAGGTGTGTTTGAGGGTAGTTATCATGTTGGAATACTGCCCTGCGCTACAGTCTCCGAAGGGAGGGGATCATGCTCTGCTTCAGGATATCATAGTACGTGTTGCCATTCATGGTTCCCATAATGAAGTGTAGCTCCCCAGTGCCGGCAGCACTCATGCAGTCCCAGACCATGACACTCCCACCACTATCTTTGACTGTAGGCAAGACACACTTGTCTTTGTACTCCTCACCTGGTTGCTGCCACACACGCTTGACACCATCTGAACCCAATACGTTTATCTTTGTCTCATCAGACCACAGGACATGGTTCCAGTAATTCATGTACTTACTCTGCTTGCCTTCAGCAAACTGCGGGCTTTCTTGTGCATCATTTTTAGAAGAGGCTTCCTTCTGGGACGACAGCCATGCAGACCAATTTGATGCAGCGTGCGGCGTATGGTCTGTGCACTGACAGACTGACCCCCACCCCTTCAACCTCTCCAGCAATGCTGGCAGCACTCATACATAAATTTCCCAAAGATAACCTCTGAATATGATGCTGAGCACGTACACTTAACTTCTTTGGTCGACCATGGCGAGGCCTGTTCTGAGTGGAACCTGTCTTGTTAAACCGGTGTATGGTCTTGGCCACCGTGCTGCAGCTCAGTTTCAGGGTCTCTGCAATCTTCTTATATCCTATGCCACCTTTATGTAGAGCAACAATTCTTTTTTTCAGATCCTCAGAGAGTTATTTGAGAGTGAGAGCTATAACACCAAATTTAACACACTTGCTCCCCATTCACACCTGAGACCTTGTAACACTAACGAGTCACATGACACCGGTTAGGGAAAATGGCTAATTAAGTCCAATTTAGACATTTTCACTTAGGGGTGTACTCACTTTTGTTGCCAGCGGTTTAGACCTTAATGGCTGTGTGTTGAGTTATTTTGAGGGAACAGGAAATTTACACTGTTATACAAGCTGTACACTCACTACTTTGTGTCATTTCTTCAGTGTTGTCACATGAAAAGATATAATAAAATATTTACAAAAATGTGAGATACTTTTGTGAGATACTGTATGTGCGACACTATTCTGACTCAGATTGTTGTGAAGCGATCAATCCCTTGTGAGACCTCTATGCCTGGCCTGTATAAGCAGATATAATCACTGAGGACAATCCTCATCAGATAGCTTGAACTCACCAATACCGATTTCCATCCACAGATGCTTTATTCTGAACATCAGATTACAGTAGATGACAGAATACAAACAGATGAATAGGTTATGGTATTGTGCGGTCAAAAAATCATATTGTCTGTAGCTTACAATGTAGAATACATGTGCCCTGCTACATGAGGCTTGTTACTCCATTGATGACACAAGAAGGGTGGAGCATCACATACAAAGGAAGTAAGTGCATTACCACAAAAGGTTGCTAGATGACAGCATGTGAACTGAATATAAATGTCAATAGAAAAATGGTAAGGAAAACAATATATAAATTCTATGCCCCGTTGGGGCAGCACAGACACACTACTTAATGTGGTGTCTGCACATCATCTGGAGTTTATGTTGTCACCCTGTCCTGTGGGCACTGCTGCCACTACCCTAAATGTCTGATGTACTGGCGTGTTCTGGCTAGATCACATTCCATGTCATTTTCAAAGCACTGACTCACCAAACCAACAAATCAATATTCTGGGGGGTTTTTTTTCCTTATTGTCCAAATTTATGAAGATATTTGATTTTTTTTCCATTTTTTTTTTATTGAATATGTTATATAACAGAAAGTAAAAAAGAAAAAAAAACAATTGCAGAGGTGATCAAATACCACCAAAAGAAAGCTCTATTTGTGGGAAAAAAGGACATCAATTTTATTTGGGTACAGTATCGCACGACCACGTAAATTGTCGGATAAAATAATGCAGTGCTGTATTGCAAAAAATGTCCCAGTCATGAAGAGGGGGGTGGGGAATATTCTGGAGGGCAAGTGGTTAAAAGCAGCAGCTAAACTTTTTGTAGCTGCTCCCTTTTAATAGTTAGATGACTGAAGAAGAGCGATCAAGAGCTATTGAGGCCCTAAATGGTCATTTTGAATATTAACTGCAGGTGACCTGGCTTTGCTGCGGTGGTGGGGGTTCCTTTTAGGCTTTCTATATGGGAAGCGCAATTGTTTACATGTGTGTATGTTGAGGTTGTTATATGTTTACAGATGTATGGAGTTTTTATAGAATTTCACTTTACTTTGCGTTGCAATGACAATAAAGTATTTATCGTTATTGTGAGAACCACTTTAACAATGGATGGTGCTGCAAGCAAGACACTTTTTTTTTTTTGCAAACACGAAAATTGTGTAATTATTTGTTTTGTTTTGTTTTCACTTTCTGCACACATGAAAAAATTGTGGTTATTTTTCTTTTTTTGCATGTTCTGCACACACAAAATTATTACCGGTATATTTTTTTGTGCATGTTCATGCAATGCAGAAGTATGAATGCTGCTGGCTGTCTATAGCTGCTTAGTTGTAGCAATCCTTGCTGACTAATGCACTGCACGCCCTCCAGATCTGATAATTCTACAATTCCAGGCCATGACAAAGCATCTGCAAAGGAAACAATATTTGTGTGATCTGAGAGGTGACACCTACCCTGACTACAGCAGGACAGTGTGAAAACTTTGCATGACTTCCCTATCTGCTATATACATAGGAGTCAGAGGGGAAATGTCAGTGATCGGATCACATAGGAGTCAGAGAGGGGAAATGTCAGTGATAAGATCACATAGGAGCCAGAGAGGGGAAATGTCAGTGATTAGATCACCTAGGAGTCAGAGAGGGGGAATGTCAGTGATCAGATCACCTAGGAGTCAGAGAGGGGGAAATGTCAGTGATCGGATCACATAGGAGTCAGAGAGGGGAAATGTCAGTGATCAGATCACATAGGAGTCAGAGAGGGGGAATGTCAGTGATCAGATCACATAGGAGCCAGAGAGGGGAAATGTCAGTGATCAGATCACATAGGAGTCAGAGAGGGGAAATGTCAGTGATCGGATCACATAGGAGTCAGAGAGGGGGAATGTCAGTGATCAGATCACATAGAAGTCAGAGAGGGGGAAATGTCAGTGATCGGATCACATAGGAGTCAGAGAGGGGGAATGTCAGTGATCAGATCACATAGAAGTCAGAGAGGGGGAAATGTCAGTGATCGGATCACATAGGAGTCAGAGAGGGGGAATGTCAGTGATCAGATCACCTAGGAGTCAGAGAGGGGGAATGTCAGTGATCAGATCACCTAGGAGTCAGAGAGGGGGAAATGTCAGTGATCGGATCACATAGGAGCCAGAGAGGGGAAATGTCAGTGATCAGATCACATAGGAGTCAGAGGGGAAATGTCAGTGATCGGATCACATAGGAGTCAGAGAGAGGAAATGTCAGTGATCGGATCGCATAGGAGTCAGAGAGAGGAAATGTCAGTGATCGGATCGCATAGGAGTCAGAGAGAGGAAATATCAGTGATCGGAGTTATGTTGGGTCTGCCTGAAGTAAACAGAAGCCTGAGGGCCATGAGATCCTCCTGATATGACGGTAGGTGTCCTGCCTGCCAATGAATGCTCCAGAGTGTAATGCTGCTTGATGAGCGGAGCTGTGATGACAAGTCATGGCCGGAGCTCTTCTTACCTGCAGGATGGAGGGTGAGCAGGATCCCCAGCACTAGGAGGTGCATGCGTCCGGGTACCTGAACAACTTGTCCGAGCCGGGAGAGCTGTGTATACGGACTGCGCAGCCTCTCTCCTCCCCTTCACTGTCTCTAATGTCAGCCTGGGGTGACAGACATGCGTGGGAGGGATGCCGGGAAATTCCTGTGCACCCAGCTCCAAATATGAGCATGGAATGAAGGTCCTCAAGTGCTAAAACTGGCATCATTCTAAAACCATTGTTTTGTCTTACTGATACTCGATGAAATGACTAGAGCCCAGTGCGGCTGCCAATTCCTGGAGGGAAGTGAATAGCAAATGGACAAACAGGCAGCGCCCGATGGGTGCCAGCAATAAAGGATTGTTGTAGATAATGTAAACAAGCTCGTTTATTGGATGCACATGAAAATGAAAAAGTCTGACATTGAAAAATAAAATCAAACAGTAAAACAACACTGTCAGAATTGAAGTACTCCCAAATAATAGTGTCAGCGGTCCGGGACTCCAGCAAGCAAAGGGTAAATGTAAGCATGTATGCTGTGTGTGTCCAGCCTCAGCGGCTGTAATGTACATGAATGATGGGATGGGAAGGTTACAGCTCCCTGAAATGTAACAGAGGGTGGAAGGAGGAATGCCAAACTCACTGTGACCAGAGATGTAATGTACACCACGTCACAACACTCTCCTGGTCCCGCTGGCTGGCCAACCACGCTGGGACCTGGCTTCCTGGGCAACGCTCTGCCCCTTGTGCGCCTGAATCCGGGGACCGGAAAGACCCGAGCTGAGCCGATCAGAGCCGATGAATACCGGAAGTGAGGAGAAACCAATACTGTGCGGAGACCAATGTTGGGCAAGCTCCGTTATGTTGCCGTGGCGACCGTGACTAACATGTCTCACGCGCCTGCGCTTTGCCAAAGTCACGGGCGCTGGCGGCAAAGCAAAATAAATAGGCATGTGAATGGGAGGGGGAGTAGAGTTTCAGCTCTTGTGACGTTAACCGCTTGTATACAAAAAAAGTAATACAAATGTACAATTATTGCATGGACCCACAATTATAGATACAAAGAATATATTACAATCAACTAGGGGACAAGAAGGAAAAATAATGATGATAAAAATAGGAAAAAATAAAAAAAGTAAATAATGATAAAAATGATTAAATCAATATTTAAAATGGACAAAAATAAATCTAATATAGATATGTGTATATTATTATTATAAAAATACTAAAAAAATGTTAATAAAGAGAATTAATAATTGATTGATTGGTTAACCACATTAACAACCGTCCCATAGCCGAATGACGAATACCCTGCCAATACTCTGCAATACATAGAAATACCCTGCCAATACTCTGCAGTACCTTGCCAATACCCAGCAATACCCTGCCAATACCCTGCCAATACTCTGCAATACTCTGCAATACCCAGCAATACCCTTGCCAATACCCAGCAATACCCTTGCCAATACCCAGCAATACCCTGCAATACCCAGAAATACCCTGCAATACCCAGAAATACCCTGCCAATACTCTGCAATACCCAGAAATACCCTACCAGTACTCTGCAATACCCAGGAATACCTGCCAATACTCTGCAATATCCAGAAATACCCTGCCAATACACTGCAATAACCATCAATACCTGCCAATACTCTGCAATACCCTACCAATACTCTGCAATACCCAGAAATACCCTGCCAATACCCTGCAATACCCCGTCAATACTCTGCAATACCCAGCAATACCCTGCCAATACTCTGCAATACCCTTGCTAATACCCAGCAACACCCTTGCCAATACTCTGCAATACCCTGCAATACTCTGCAATACCCAGAAATACCCTGCCAATACTCAGAAATGCCCTGCCAATACACTGCAATAACCAGCAATACCTGCCAATACTCTGCAATACCCTACCAATACTCTGCAATACCCAGCAATACCCTGCCAATACTCTGCAATACCCAGAAATACCCTGCCAACACTCTGCAATACCCAGCAATACCTGCCAATACTCTGCAATACCCAGCAATACCCTGCCAATACTCTGCAATACTCTGCAAATACTCTGCAATACCCAGCAATACCCTGCCAATACTCTGCAATACCCTGCAAATACTCTGCAATACCCAGCAATACCCTGCCAATACTCTGCAATACCCTGCCAATACTCTGCAATACTCTGCAAATACTCTGCAATACCCAGCAATACCCTGCCAATACACTGCAATACCCTGCAAATACTTGCAATACCCTGTCAATTCTCTGCAATACCCTGCAAATACTTGCAATACCCTGCCAATACTCTGCAATACCCTACCAATACTCTGAAATACCCAGCAATACCCTGCCAATACTCTGCAATACCCTGCAAATACCCTGCAATACCCAGCAATACCCTGCCAATACTCTGCAATACCTTGCAAATACTCTGCAATACCCAGCAATACCCTGCCAATACTCTGCAATACGCTGCCAATACTCTGAACTACCCAGCAATACCCTGCCATACTCTGCAATACCCATATGTTGGGCAGATCGCAAGCTCCGTTATGTTGCAGTGGCGACCGTGACTAACATGTCTCATGCGCCTGCACTTCGCCAAAGTCACAGGTGCTGACGGCAAAGCAAGATAAATAGGCATGTGAATGGGAGGGGGAGTAGAGTGTCAGCTCTTGTGACGTTAACCGCTTGTATACAAAAAAAAGTAATACAAATGTACAATTATTGCATGGACCCACAATTATAGATACAAAGAATATATTACAATCAACTAGACTAGAGGACTAGAAGGAAAAATAATGATGATAAAAATGGGGAAAAAGAAAAAAAAGTTAATAATGATAAAAATGATTAAATCAATATTTAAAATGGACAAAAATAAATCTAATATAGATATGTGTATATTATTATTATAAAAATACTAAAAAAATGTTAATAAAGAGAATTAATAATTGATTGATTGGTTAACCACATTAACAACCGTCCCATAGCCGAATGACGAATACCCTGCCAATACTCTGCAATACATAGAAATACCCTGCCAATACTCTGCAGTACCTTGCCAATACCCAGCAATACCCTGCCAATACCCTGCCAATACTCTGCAATACTCTGCAATACCCAGCAATACCCTTGCCAATACCCAGCAATACCCTTGCCAATACCCAGCAATACCCTGCAATACCCAGAAATACCCTGCCAATACTCTGCAATACCCAGAAATACCCTACCAGTACTCTGCAATACCCAGGAATACCTGCCAATACTCTGCAATATCCAGAAATACCCTGCCAATACACTGCAATAACCATCAATACCTGCCAATACTCTGCAATACCCTACCAATACTCTGCAATACCCAGAAATACCCTGCCAATACCCTGCAATACCCCGTCAATACTCTGCAATACCCAGCAATACCCTGCCAATACTCTGCAATACCCAGCAATACCCTGCCAATACTCTGCAATACCCAGCAATACCCTTGCTAATACCCAGCAACACCCTTGCCAATACTCTACAATACTCTGCAATACCCAGCAATACCTGCCAATACTCTGCAATACCCAGCAATACCCTGCCAATACTCTGCAATACTCTACAAATACTCTGCAATACCCAGCAATACCCTGCCAATACTCTGCAATACCCTGCAAATACTCTGCAATACCCAGCAATACCCTGCCAATACTCTGCAATACCCTGCCAATACTCTGCAATACTCTGCAAATACTCTGCAATACCCAGCAATACCCTGCCAATACTCTGCAATACAATGCAAATACTTGCAATACCCTGTCAATACTCTGCAATACCCTGCAAATACTTGCAATACCCTGCCAATACTCTGCAATACCCTACCAATACTCTGAAATACCCAGCAATACCCTGCCAATACTCTGCAATACCCTGCAAATACCCTGCAATACCCAGCAATACCCTGCCAATACTCTGCAATACCTTGCAAATACTCTGCAATACCCAGCAATACCCTGCCAATACTCTGCAATACCCTGCCAATACTCTGAACTACCCAGCAATACCCTGCCATACTCTGCAATACCCATATGTTGGGCGGATCGCAAGCTCCGTTATGTTGCAGTGGCGACCGTGACTAACATGTCTCACGCACCTGCACTTCGCCAAAGTCACAGGTGCTGGCGGCAAAGCAAGATAAATAGGCATGTGAATGGGAGGGGGAGTAGAGTGTCAGCTCTCGTGACGTTAACCGCTTGTATACAAAAAAAAGTAATACAAATGTACAATTATTGCATGGACCCACAATTATAGATACAAAGAATATATTACAATCAACTAGACTAGAGGACTAGAAGGAAAAATAATGATGATAAAAATGGGGAAAAAGAAAAAAAAGTTAATAATGATAAAAATGATTAAATCAATATTTAAAATTGACAAAAATAAATCTAATATAGATATGTGTATATTACTATTATAAAAATACTAAAAAATGTATTGTTATTAAAGAGAATTAATAATTGATTGATTGGTTAACCACTTAACAACCGGCCCATAACCAAATGACGAATACCCTGCCAATACTCTGCAATACCCAGCAATACCCTGCCAATACTCTGCAATACCCTGCCAATACTCTGCAATACCCAGAAATACCCTGCCAATACTCTGCAATACCCCGCCAATACTCTGCAATACCCTGCCAATACTCTGCAATACCCAGCAATACCCTGCCAATACCCAGCAATACCCTGCCAATACTCTGCAATACCCAGCAATACCTGCCAATACTCTGCAATACCCAGAAATACCCTGCCAATACTCTGCAATACCCTACCAATACTCTGCAATACCCAGAAATACCCTGCCAATACTCTGCTATACCTGCCAATACTCTACAATACCCTACCAGTACTCTGCAATACCCTGCCAATACCCTGTCAATACTCTGCAATACCCTGTGAATACTCTGCAATACCCAGAAATACCCTGCAATACCCTACCAATACTCTGCAATACCCAGCAATACCCTTCCAATACTCTGCCATACCCTGCCAATACTCTGCAATACCCTGTGAATACTCTGCAATACCCAGAAATACCCTGCAATACCCTACCAATACTCTGCAATACCGAGCAATACCCTTCCAATACTCTGCAATACTCTGCAATACCCTGCAAATACTCTGCAATGCCCTGCCAATACTCTGCAATACCCTACCAATACTCTGAAATACCCAGCAATACCCTGCCAATACTCTGCAATACCCTGCAAATACTCTGCAATACCCAGCAATACACTGCCAATACTCTGCAATACCCTGCTAATATTTTGCAATACCCTGCCAATATTCTGAAATACCCAGCAATACCCTGCCAATACTCTGAAATACCCAGCAATAGCCTGCCATACTTTGCAAAACCCAGCCATACTCTGTGATACCCAGCCATACTCTCCAATACCCAGCCATACTCGGCTGTACTCAGCCTCTGTATGTGGCCAGGCTGTGGAAGTCTCACACATGTGGTATCGCTGTACTTAGGAGTAGGATAATCTATTTTGGGGTGTCATTTTTGGTATATACATGCTATGTGTTAGAAATATTGTATAAATTAACAACTTTTTGTTTAAAAAAAAAAAAAATGCATTTTAACCACTTCCCGCCCGCCGGCCATCATATGACGTCCTTGAATTTGTGCGGGGATATCTGAATGATGCCTGCAGCTACAGGCATCATTCAGATATCAGCTTTTTCAGCCGGCGATTCCCTACACCATAAGAATGACCATAGTGGCTGTTACACTGCTTGATCATTCTTACGGGAGGCGAGAGAGGACATCCCTTCCCCCCTCCCTCCAGTGCTTCTACCGACTCACCACTACGATCAAAGCCAGAATTGTTTTTTTTATTTCAGGCTTCCCAGCCTAGAGGTAATATGTGGGGTCTTACTGACCCCATATCTCACTGTAATGAGGACCTGTCATGCCATATTCCTATTACAAGAGATGTTTACATTGCTTGTAATAGGAATAAAAGTGATCAGAAAATGTATTTTTGGGGGAAAAGTGTCAAACTAAAATAAATAAAGTAAAATGAACAATAATAAAAAAAAAATATAATAATTTTAAAGCGCCCCTGTCCCCGTGTGCTCGCATGCAGAAGCGAACGCATACGTAAGTCCCGCCCACATATGAAAACAGTGTTCAAAGCACACACGAGGTATCGCTGCGAACGTTATAGTGAGAGGAATAATTTTGGCCCTAGACCTCCTCTGTAACTCAAAACATGTAACCAGTAAAAAAATTTAAAGCGTCGCCTATGGGGATTTTTAAGTAGCGAAGTTTGGCGCATTTCCACGAGTGTGTGCAATTTTGAAGCGTGACATGTTAGGTATCTATTTACTCCGCATAACTTCATTTTTCACATTATGTTAAAAAATTGGGCTAACTTTACTGTTTTGTTTTTTTTTAAAGCACAAAACCCCCCAAAAAACACGTTCGAAAAATTGCTGCGCAAATACCGTGCGAGATAAAAAGTTGCAACTACACCCATTGTATTCTCTAGGGTATTTGCTAAAAATATATATATATATATATAAAGATATATATATATATATATATATATATATAATATTTTGGGGTTCTATGTAATTTTATAGCAAATAAATTATGATTTTTATATGTAGGAGAGAAATGTCAGAATTGGCCTGGGTGCTCCAGAACCCCTGATGGCAGAGGCGGCTCTAGGATTTGTGAGGCCTTAGGCGAAACTTAAACATGAGGGAGGCCCCATTCACACCCATAATGGGAAAAAAATTCAAGCAATAAAAATGGCTGCAAAAAGATGCATAGATCTAGCACACAGTTCATTGGCACCACTTCAAGGGCACCCTCCTCACCCATCAGACATATGCAGCCATTAAAACACCTGGGGCCCAGCAAGGTGGCAACCCCTCTAAGAATTTCCCATGTCTTGGGAGAATGGGGAGGGGGTGTCACTGAGTCATTCCACATCCACAGAGGAAGAAGAGTGGGGGGATCCCAGCACAACACAGGGGAGCAAGAGAGGGAAAGGGAGAGAGAGGGGAAGGGGAGCAAGAGATTGTGAGCGATAGGGGGAGGGAAAGAGAGAGGGAGGGGAGCAAGACATTGTGAATGAGAGGGGGAGGGAGAGTGGGTGAGCGAGAGGGAGGGAGAGAGGGGGAGAGAAAGGGTGCACAAAAGGGGGAGAGAGAGGTGGAGAGAGGAGAGGAGGGGGAGAGAGAGAGAGAGGGAGGGGAGGGGGAGAGAGATAGGGAGGAGAGAGAGAGAGAGGGGGGTAGAGAAAGGGTGTGCAAAAGGGGGAGAGAGAGGTGGAGAGAGAAGATGGGAGAGAGAGAAAGAGGGAGGGAAGGGAGGGGGAGAGAGAGGGGGAAGGGGGAGAGAGAGGGGGAGGGGAGAGAGCGAGAGAGAGGGGGAGGGGGAGAGGAGGAAGAGAGAGAGAAAGAGAGAGAGGGAGGAGAGAAAGGGAGGGAGTGATGGGAATGGGTAAGAGAGGAGTGTGGTGAGAGAGAGGGGGAGGTAGTGAGAGAGAGGGGGGGAGGGAGAGAGAGAGAGAAAGAGAGAGGGAGTGAGGGGGAGAGAGAGAGGTGAGAAAGAGGGGTTGATGGAAAGGTGGCGAGAGAGATCTAGAGATCTGTCCCTGTCTGCAGCCCCTCCTGTGTCCCATGTCCCAGTCTGTGAAGGCACTGGGGGGGGGCAAAGAGCAGGGAGGAGCTGGAGTGTGCTGGAGGGTGGGGGCCAGAGAGTGCTGGGGGTGGAGGGTGGAGAGTGCTGGGGGCCAGAGAGTGCTGGATGGTGGAGGGCTGAGAGTTGTTGGGGGTGGGGGTTGGAGAGTGCTGGGGGCTGGAGAGTGCTGGGGAGTGGGGGCCGGAGAGTGCTGGGGTGGAAAGTACTGGGGGCTAGAGAGTGCAGGGGGTGGAGTGTGCTGGGGGTGGGAGCTGGAGAGTGCTGGGGGCCAGAGAGTGCTGGGGGGTGGGGGCCGGAGAGTGCTGGGGGTGGAAAGTGCTGGGGGTGGAGAGTGCTGGGGGCCAGAGAGTGCTGGGGGTGGGAGGTGCTGCGGGCCGGAGAGTGCTGGGGCCAGAGAGTGCTGGGGGTGGGGGCCTGAGAGTGCTGGGGGTGGTGTGTGCTGGGGGGTGGAGAGTGCTGGGGGCCAGAGAGTGTTGGGGGGGTGGAGAGTGCTGGGGGCTGGAGAGTGCAGGGGGCCAGAGAGTGTTGGGGGTGGAGAGTGCTGGGGGGTGGGGGCCGGAGAGTACTGGGGGTGGGGGCTGGAGAGTGCTGGGGGTGGAGAGTGTAGAGTGCTGGGGGTGGGGGGTGGAGAGTGCTGGGGGTGGAGTGTGCTGGGGGGTGGGGGCCGGAAAGTGCTGGGGGTGGAGAGTGCACAGGCACTCACCTCTCTGGTTGGCCAGGCAGCATCCTCCCTCTTTACACTCATGGGACAGCTCAGCTGGATAGTTTTATCAATGTCCCCCGGCCCAACTGCAGAACCAAATAGGAGGCAGGTGGGGAGGAGAGGTCGGATGAGCGGTGCAGGCTAAAGGAGAAGCTCAACTGCAGGTCCCACATAGATATGCTGGCTGCATGCCTTGGAGCCGGATCTCTCATCCAGCTGCTGCGCCTCTACTGTCCCGATCCCCGCACTTGTTGGCACCGACCGGGATGAGACCTTGACAGCTGTGATTGATAACAGGCAAATTAGTCAGTCGCGAGGCCCATTTGACTGCGGGGTCTTAGGCGATCGCCTAATTTGCCTAATTAGAGAGCCGCCTCTGCCTGATAGTGCTCCCTGCATGTTGGGCCTCTGTATGTGGCCACGCTGTGTAAAAGTCTCACACGTGGTTTCGCCATACTCGGGAGTAATAGCAGAATGTGTTTTGAGGAGTAATTTGTGTTATGCATATGCTGTGCATGAGAAATAATCTGATAATATGACAATTTTGTGGAAAAAAAAAAGGAAAAAAAAATCTTGATATTGCAAAGAATTTTGGGAAAAAATTACAACTTCAAAAAACTCACCATTCCTCTTAATAAATACCTTGGGATGTCTTCTTTTCAAAAAGGGGTCATTTGGGGGGTATTTGTACTTTTCTGGCATGTTAGGGTCTTAAGAAATGAGGCTGTCAGTACTTCAGGTGTGATAAATTTTCAGATATTGGCACCATAGCTTGTGGGACTCTATAACTTTCACAAAGACCAAATAATATACACCAATTTGTACTTATTTTTACCAGTGATATGTAGTAGTATACATTTTGGCCAAAATGTATAAAGAAAAATTACTAATTTGCAAAATTTTATAAAAGAAACAAAGAAAATTTCATTTTTTTACAGAATTTTCTATCTTTTTTTCTTTTATAGCACAACAAACAAAAAACCCAGTGGTGATTAACCACTTTAATACAGGGCATTTATACACCCTTTCTTCCCAGACCAATTTTTAGCTCTCACACTCTGAATGCCAATTACTCAGTTATGCAATACTGTACCCAAACAATTTATTTTATATTTTTTTTCATACAAATAGAGCTTTCTTTTGGTGGTATTTAATGATCACTGGGTTTTTTATTTTTTGCGACATAAGTGAAAAAAGAGCGAACATTTTGAAAAAAAAAAACACTTTTTTTTTTAGTTTCTATGATAAAATTTTGCAAATAAGTCATTTTTGTTCATAAATTTGGGCCAAAATTTATACTGCTACATCTCTTTGGTAAAAATAACCCAAATTAGTGGATATTATTTAGTCTCTTTGAACGTTATAGAGTCTACAAGCTATGGTGCAAATCATTGAAAATGGAACACATCTAATCACACCTGATGCACTGACGGCCTATCTAATTTCTTGAGGCTCTGAAATGTCAGGAAAGTACAAATACCCCCCAAATGACCCCTTTTTGAAAAGAAGACAGTGAACGGTATTTAGTAAGAGGCATGGTGAGTTTTTTGAAGTTGTAATTTTTCCCACAATTCTTGGGAAAAAGAAGAATGTTTTTTTTTTTTTTGGTTTGTTTTTTACAAAATTGTCATAATAACAGTTATTTCTCACACACAGCATATGGATACTTCCAATTACATGCCAGAAACATTCTGCAACTCCTCCCGAGTATGCCAATACCACATGTGTGGGACACACAGAGAGGTCCAACATGCAGGGAGTAGTGATGGACGAACTTCCGACGGGACGTTTCGCGAACGCGAAACGCGAACGGACACAAACGTTCGCGAAAACGACCGTTCGCCGCGGGCTCCATTGACTTCAATGGGAGGCGAATTTCGCAAACCTTTAGGTCGAATTTGCGGCCACGGGGTAATTATTAGGGGGTAGCACGTAGTCCCACCACCTGGACAATAGCATAATACATGTATGAGGTGAATTTGGGATCGATAACTACAAGCATTTTTTTTTTATTTGGGAAATTGTTCTGACAATTCAGGACTATGGAGCTAATGAAGGCAATGGAGGAGAGGGAAGGTCAGGGACCAGGGTAGGCAAACAAGAGGGTGCAGGAGATACAGAGCACTGACAGCAGCACCGTAATACAGAGCACTGACATCAGCACCGTGACATACAGCGCTGACAGCAGCTCCGTGACATACAGCGCTGACAGCAGCTCCGTGACATACAGCGCTGACAGCAGCTCCGTGACATACAGCGCTGACAGCAGCTCCGTGACATACAGCGCTGACAGCAGCTCCGTGACATACAGCGCTGACAGCAGCTCCGTGACATACAGCGCTGACAGCAGCACCGTGACATACAGCGCTGACAGCAGCTCCGTGACATACAGCGCTGACAGCAGCTCCGTGACATACAGCGCTGACAGCAGCTCCGTGACATACAGCACTGACAGCAGCTCCGTGACATACAGCGCTGACAGCAGCTCCGTGACATACAGCGCTGACAGCAGCACCGTGACATACAGCGCTGACAGCAGCTCCGTGACATACAGCGCTGACAGCAGCTCCGTGACATACAGCGCTGACAGCAGCTCCGTGACATACAGCGCTGACAGCAGCTCCGTGACATACAGCGCTGACAGCAGCTCCGTGACATACAGCGCTGACAGCAGCTCCGTGACATACAGCGCTGACAGCAGCTCCGTGACATACAGCGCTGACAGCAGCTCCGTGACATACAGCGCTGACAGCAGCTCCGTGACATACAGCGCTGACAGCAGCTCCGTGACATACAGCGCTGACAGCAGCACCGTAAGCAGCCCCAGGAGGAAGTCAGCACAGCACAGGGATGGTGTGATCCCCTCATAATAAGAACCCCCAGGAGGAAGTCAGCACAGCACAGGGATGGTGGGAGCCCCTCATAATAAGAACACCCAGGAGGAAGTCAGCACAGCACAGGGATGGTGGGAACCCCTCATAATAAGCAGCCCCAGTAGAAATATGACACCGCTCAACCTCTTCAAAGAGGAGGGTAGGGGCATATAGTACGGTGTGCTTTTTTGGGTCAGGGAAGTGAGCCAAATGAATTAAGAAGGTCTGTGTGCTTGATTCCAAAAATTGTTTATAGACATATACATGGTCTACTGATCACATGTGTTGAATTCCTCCGAGATCCATGCCTCATTCATTTTTAGAAATGTGAGGTAGTTAACACTGTGGTGAGCTAGGCGAGTACGCTTATCGGTCACAATCCCCCCTGCTGCGCTGAACGTCCTTTCGGACAGGACACTGGATGAGGGGCAAGCCAACAGTTCGATTGCAAATTGGGCAAGCTCTGGCCAGAGGTCAAGCCTGCCCACCCAGTAGTCTAGGGGTTCATCACTCCTCAGAGCGTCCACATCGGCCGTTAACCCAATGTAGTCGGACACCTGACGGTCTAGGCGTTCCCTGATGCTGGATCCGGATGACACCTGTCGATGGGTCGGCTGAAAGAATGACCTCATATCCGAAGTCACCAACACATCTTCAAACCGGCCTCTTCTTGCAGGCGCTGTTGGATTGGTACCCGCAAATCCTTCTCTGGGAGTGGGAATTGCTCCTCTGCCAGCGCACGCAAAAGCAGAATGCAGCATTTCTCGAAGCAAGGCCTGGAAGTGCTGCATTCTGACAGCCCTCTGCGACGGCGGTAACATTTCCGCCATTTTGTGTTTGTACCGGGGGTCTAAGTACGTTGCCACCCAGTACTGGTCCTTGACCCTCATGCTTTTTATACGGGGGTCCCTATTAAAACACTGGAGCATGAAGGCCCCCATTTGCACTAAAGTGGAAGCGGTGTGGTGGCCTGGCTCCTGCTCATCATCCAGGATAATGTCGTCCTCTTCATTCTCCTCTCCCCATCCTCGCACAACAGGGATCCCAGAAAGGTTTAAAGCATGCTCTTCTTGCTCCTGCTCATCCGCCCCGGCACCATCCTCCTCTGACTCCTCATCAGACTCCTGTTGTTGACTTGTCTCAGATAGAGTAGCCCCCCCTGGGAATTCATCCAGCATTGCGACTTCCTCATCTTCCCGCTCCTGCTCCTCCACAGCCTGATCAATGACACGACGCAATGCACGCTCCAGAAAGAAGGCATAAGGTACCATGTCACTGATGGCGCCATGGCTGCGACTGACCAGTTTGGTGATCTCCTCAAATGGCCGCAGAAGTCTGCATGTGTCGCGCATGAGCAGCCACTGGCGCGGTGAAAAAAAACCCAGCTCCCCAGAACCGTTTCTTTCGCAGAGTTCATACAGGTAGACGTTAACTGCACGTTTCTGCTGGAGCAGCCTATCAAGCATATAGAAGGTTGAGTTCCATCGCGTCGGGCAATCGCAAATAAGACGTCTGACCGGCAGATGGTGTCGCCGCTGAATGTCAGCAAGGCGAGCCATGGCCGTGTAAGATCTTCTGAAATGGGCCGAGATTTTCCTTGCCTGCCGCAAGATGTCCTGGACCCCAGGGTATTTGACAAGGAATCGCTGCACGACCAAGTTTAAGACGTGTGCCATGCACGGCACGTGCGTGATTTTGCCCTGTTTCAATGCGCTAAGCAGATTGGCACCGTTGTCACACACCACTTTACCAACTGTCAAATTGAGCGGTGTTAGCCACTCATCTGCCTGTGAACGCAAAGCTGAAAGGAGTGCCGGGCCAGTGTGGCTCTTTGCTTCCAGGCACAACAGACGCAGCACGGCATGGCAACGTCTCACCTGGCATGTGGAATAGGTTCTGGGGAGCTTGGGCGGTGCAGTGGAAGAGACGCTAGCAGCGGAAAAGGAGGAGGCAGCTGAGGAGGAGAGGGAGGAGGATGGAGTAGGAGGAGGAGAAGAAGAGTCAGGCCTGCATGCAATCCGTGGCGGTAAAACCAAATCTACACGGGTGCCACGGGTTACATGCTTGACGGCCGTCAGAAGGTTCACCCAGTGGGCAGTAAAACTGATATACCTTCCCTGCCCGTGTTTGCTAGACCACGTGTCTGTGGTCAGATGTATCTTGGCACCGACACTGTGTGCCAGAGATACATTCACTTGCCGCTGAACATGGCCATATAGCTCTGGGATGCCCTTCTCTGAGAAATACTTCCTTCCTGGGACCTTCCATTGTGGTGTTCCAATGGCCACAAATTTGCGAAAGGCCTCCGAGTCCACCAGTTTATATGGCAGTAGTTGGCGGGCTATGAGTTCTGACAAGCCAGCCGCCAACCGTTGGGCAAGAGGGTTATCCGGCGTCATCATTTTTTTACGCTCAAACATTAGGCCCACGGAAGCCTGCCTTTTTGCAGAAAAATGTGAGCTTGGCGTGATGGAAGGTGGAGTGGAGGACAATTGTGAGGAGAGAGGAGAAGGAGAAGTAGAAGACGAGGCTGGACGGTGAGAGCCTGCAGTGTGGCTTTGTGTGTTCCGTTGCTCCCACTGGGCTCGGTGATGGCTGCTCATGTGCCTTCTTAAGGCGGTCGTCCCTAGGTGAGTATTGGGCTTACCGCGACTAACGCGTTGACTGCAAAGATTGCAGATGGCAACGCTATTGTCAGCAGCGGACACGTTAAAAAAAGCCCACACTGCGGAGCCATGTGCCGGTGTCCTGGGAGCGCCAGATGTGACCGTACATGGTCGATGACTCGCTCCTGATACATTTGCAGTCTGCTTTGTCCCTGCTGTGCAATGTAAGTCATTGCTGCTTCTCCTCCCTATCTGCTGGTCCATATCTCCCTCTGAACTCCCCTCCTCTTCCTCTCTTGTGGGCACCCACGTGACATCACTAGACACGTCATCATCAACGTCACCTTCCCCACCGCTATAAGTAGAGTAGGCAGCAACACCGGGGACCAACCTCCTCCTTGGGCTGATCTGGGTACTGGCGTCAGACTGCTGAGTAGCGCTTGTTGCTACCTCCTCTTCCTGATCCAATACCAAGAGTGGCTGCGCATCAGAAATGTCCTCTTGATATGGATCGGAAAATAATTCCAGTGACTCAAGCGGAAGGTATGTGGTGGTGGTGGTGGTGGTCGTGTTGTTGGTGGTAGTGTCTTTGGGGGTGCACATAGCAGAGAGTGAAGAAGAGGGTGCAGATCGAGAGGATGAGGAGGGTGCAGAAGAGTAAGGCTGAGCGAGCCACTCAACCAAGTCTGGTGCATCCTTTAAAGTAATTGAACGCACCTTCTGCAACTTCCCACTTTGGCTCAAGCCTGTTGCTCCTGCCCTACCCCTACCACCCCTGCGGAAGGGCCTGCCTCTTCCTCTGCATGTCATTTTTTAAATGACCCTGTGACAAAACTCTTAGTCCCTATACCGCTGAAGGACTGCTGCAGTATAGGTGAGCGGTCAGCAGTGGTGCACGTCAACCCTATCTATTGTGGACCTATAGCGGTCCTTACAGAACAGCAGACTGTACCGCACTCAAGCCTATGTACCGTAGCACCCTATACCAAGTTACCAGTCCTTATAAGAACTTTTGTGGACCAAGCAGGTTGTGTATTAGTGTTTAGCAGACTGTACGTCAGTCCCTATACCGCTGAAGGACTGCTGCAGTATAGGGCAGCGGTCAGCAGTGGTGCACGTCAACCCTATCTATTGTGGACCGATAGCGGTCCTTACAGAACAGCAGACTGTACCGCACTCAAGCCTATGTACCGTAGCACCCTATACCAAGTTACCAGTCCTTATAAGAACTTTTGTGGACCAAGCAGGTTGTGTATTAGTGTTTAGCAGACTGTACGTCAGTCCCTATACCGCTGAAGGACTGCTGCAGTATAGGGCAGCGGTCAGCAGTGGTGCACGTCAACCCTATCTATTGTGGACCGATAGCGGTCCTTACAGAACAGCAGACTGTACCGCACTCAAGCCTATGTACCGTAGCACCCTATACCAAGTTACCAGTCCTTATAAGAACTTTTGTGGAACAAGCAGGTTGTGTGTTAGTGATTAGCAGACTGTACGTCAGTCCCTATACCGCTGAAGGACTGCTGCAGTATAGGTGAGCGGTCAGCAGTGGTGCACGTCAACCCTATCTATTGTGGACCGATAGCGGTCCTTACAGAACAGCAGACTGTACCGCACTCAAGCCTATGTACCGTAGCACCCTATACCAAGTTACCAGTCCTTATAAGAACTTTTGTGGACCAAGCAGGTTGTGTATTAGTGTTTAGCAGACTGTACGTCAGTCCCTATACCGCTGAAGGACTGCTGCAGTATAGGGCAGCGGTCAGCAGTGGTGCACGTCAACCCTATCTATTGTGGACCGATAGCGGTCCTTACAGAACAGCAGACTGTACCGCACTCAAGCCTATGTACCGTAGCACCCTATACCAAGTTACCAGTCCTTATAAGAACTTTTGTGGAACAAGCAGGTTGTGTGTTAGTGATTAGCAGACTGTACGTCAGTCCCTATACCGCTGAAGGACTGCTGCAGTATAGGTGAGCGGTCAGCAGTGGTGCACGTCAACCCTATCTATTGTGGACCGATAGCGGTCCTTACAGAACAGCAGACTGTACCGCACTCAAGCCTATGTACCGTAGCACCCTATACCAAGTTACCAGTCCTTATAAGAACTTTTGTGGACCAAGCAGGTTGTGTATTAGTGTTTAGCAGACTGTACGTCAGTCCCTATACCGCTGAAGGACTGCTGCAGTATAGGGCAGCGGTCAGCAGTGGTGCACGTCAACCCTATCTATTGTGGACCGATAGCGGTCCTTACAGAACAGCAGACTGTACCGCACTCAAGCCTATGTACCGTAGCACCCTATACCAAGTTACCAGTCCTTATAAGAACTTTTGTGGAACAAGCAGGTTGTGTGTTAGTGATTAGCAGACTGTACGTCAGTCCCTATACCGCTGAAGGACTGCTGCAGTATAGGTGAGCGGTCAGCAGTGGTGCACGTCAACCCTATCTATTGTGGACCGATAGCGGTCCTTACAGAACAGCAGACTGTACCGCACTCAAGCCTATGTACCGTAGCACCCTATACCAAGTTACCAGTCCTTATAAGAACTTTTGTGGACCAAGCAGGTTGTGTATTAGTGTTTAGCAGACTGTACGTCAGTCCCTATACCGCTGAAGGACTGCTGCAGTATAGGGCAGCGGTCAGCAGTGGTGCACGTCAACCCTATCTATTGTGGACCGATAGCGGTCCTTACAGAACAGCAGACTGTACCGCACTCAAGCCTATGTACCGTAGCACCCTATACCAAGTTACCAGTCCTTATAAGAACTTTTGTGGACCAAGCAGGTTGTGTGTTAGTGTTTAGCAGACTGTACGTCAGTCCCTATACCGCTGAAGGACTGCTGCAGTATAGGGCAGCGGTCAGCAGTGGTGCACGTCAACCCTATCTATTGTGGACCGATAGCGGTCCTTACAGAACAGCAGACTGTACCGCACTCAAGCCTATGTACCGTAGCACCCTATACCAAGTTACCAGTCCTTATAAGAACTTTTGTGGAACAAGCAGGTTGTGTGTTAGTGATTAGCAGACTGTACGTCAGTCCCTATACCGCTGAAGGACTGCTGCAGTATAGGTGAGCGGTCAGCAGTGGTGCACGTCAACCCTATCTATTGTGGACCGATAGCGGTCCTTACAGAACAGCAGACTGTACCGCACTCAAGCCTATGTACCGTAGCACCCTATACCAAGTTACCAGTCCTTATAAGAACTTTTGTGGACCAAGCAGGTTGTGTATTAGTGTTTAGCAGACTGTACGTCAGTCCCTATACCGCTGAAGGACTGCTGCAGTATAGGGCAGCGGTCAGCAGTGGTGCACGTCAACCCTATCTATTGTGGACCGATAGCGGTCCTTACAGAACAGCAGACTGTACCGCACTCAAGCCTATGTACCGTAGCACCCTATACCAAGTTACCAGTCCTTATAAGAACTTTTGTGGAACAAGCAGGTTGTGTGTTAGTGATTAGCAGACTGTACGTCAGTCCCTATACCGCTGAAGGACTGCTGCAGTATAGGTGAGCGGTCAGCAGTGGTGCACGTCAACCCTATCTATTGTGGACCGATAGCGGTCCTTACAGAACAGCAGACTGTACCGCACTCAAGCCTATGTACCGTAGCACCCTATACCAAGTTACCAGTCCTTATAAGAACTTTTGTGGACCAAGCAGGTTGTGTATTAGTGTTTAGCAGACTGTACGTCAGTCCCTATACCGCTGAAGGACTGCTGCAGTATAGGGCAGCGGTCAGCAGTGGTGCACGTCAACCCTATCTATTGTGGACCGATAGCGGTCCTTACAGAACAGCAGACTGTACCGCACTCAAGCCTATGTACCGTAGCACCCTATACCAAGTTACCAGTCCTTATAAGAACTTTTGTGGACCAAGCAGGTTGTGTGTTAGTGTTTAGCAGACTGTACGTCAGTCCCTATACCGCTGAAGGACTGCTGCAGTATAGGGCAGCGGTCAGCAGTGGTGCACGTCAACCCTATCTATTGTGGACCGATAGCGGTCCTTACAGAACAGCAGACTGTACCGCACTCAAGCCTATGTACCGTAGCACCCTATACCAAGTTACCAGTCCTTATAAGAACTTTTGTGGAACAAGCAGGTTGTGTGTTAGTGATTAGCAGACTGTACGTCAGTCCCTATACCGCTGAAGGACTGCTGCAGTATAGGTGAGCGGTCAGCAGTGGTGCACGTCAACCCTATCTATTGTGGACCGATAGCGGTCCTTACAGAACAGCAGACTGTACCGCACTCAAGCCTATGTACCGTAGCACCCTATACCAAGTTACCAGTCCTTATAAGAACTTTTGTGGACCAAGCAGGTTGTGTATTAGTGTTTAGCAGACTGTACGTCAGTCCCTATACCGCTGAAGGACTGCTGCAGTATAGGGCAGCGGTCAGCAGTGGTGCACGTCAACCCTATCTATTGTGGACCGATAGCGGTCCTTACAGAACAGCAGACTGTACCGCACTCAAGCCTATGTACCGTAGCACCCTATACCAAGTTACCAGTCCTTATAAGAACTTTTGTGGACCAAGCAGGTTGTGTATTAGTGTTTAGCAGACTGTACGTCAGTCCCTATACCGCTGAAGGACTGCTGCAGTATAGGGCAGCGGTCAGCAGTGGTGCACGTCAACCCTATCTATTGTGGACCGATAGCGGTCCTTACAGAACAGCAGACTGTACCGCACTCAAGCCTATGTACCGTAGCACCCTATACCAAGTTACCAGTCCTTATAAGAACTTTTGTGGAACAAGCAGGTTGTGTGTTAGTGATTAGCAGACTGTACGTCAGTCCCTATACCGCTGAAGGACTGCTGCAGTATAGGGCAGCGGTCAGCAGTGGTGCACGTCAACCCTATCTATTGTGGACCGATAGCGGTCCTTACAGAACAGCAGACTGTACCGCACTCAAGCCTATGTACCGTAGCACCCTATACCAAGTTACCAGTCCTTATAAGAACTTTTGTGGAACAAGTGAGTTGTGAATGTTTAGCAGACTGCAGCAGAAGGGCAGCAGTCAAGTATAATATCCTTTCTATATTTGGAAGAAAGAATATTATACATGTACAAGCCTATTACTGTACCACTGATACCAGTCCTGAAAAGAACCTTTGTGGAACTAATAATAACAGCAAGTCTTTAAAATTACCCTCACTGCCTGACAACACTGCTTCCTTCCTGTCCCTATACAAATTGGCAAAAAAAGAGAACGATTAGTGGTTACTGGAACAGCTCTTTTGTGGACCTTGATAGTAACAGCTAATGATGATGATGATGATGATGATGATGAAAGACTAATCTGGCTGTCCCTGTAGCATACACCGTCCTTTCCCTTTCTCTAAACTAACAAAAGACACTCAGGCTGCTGCAAGAATCAGCAGCACAGCAAACCTATCAACACCTAACACCTATACCAGTCCTGAAAAGAACTTTTGTGTACCAAATAGCTAGTGGTTTATCTCTCCCTACTCCACACAGGAACCTGTCCCTATCTTAACAGAAGAAAGAATGTAAAATGGCCACCGGATCGGGTGTATTTATAGGTTAGGGGGAATGTACAAGTGTCCATGTGCTGTCATGTCTCAATTGGCTGTCCTGTATCACATGATAAACGTGTCACCAAAGGTTAAAGTTCTTGTATACATTAAACACGTAAGTCCGCCGCGGCGAACGACGGAAAAAGGCGTTCGAACGTGCGGACCGCGAATGTCGGAAATTCGCCGCGAAACGACCGCCGGGCGAACCGTTCGGCCATCACTAGCAGGGAGCACCGTCAGCGGTTCTAGGAGCATAAATGACACCTCTAATTTCCTAATGACCTATTACATTTGTGAAGGCCCTGGAGCACCAGGACAATGGAATTACCCACAAAATGACCCTATTTTGGAAAACAAAACACCCCAAAGTATATTCTATGAAGCATTATGAGTCTTTTGAATGTTTAATTTTTTTTACACAAGTCTTCAGAAAACTTGGAAAGAAAATGAAAATCTTTTTTTTATTTTTTTTTATTTTTTTTTTTACACAAAGTTGTCCATTTATAAGATATTTTTAACACATAGCATGTATATAGCAAAACTGACACCCCAAAATACATTCTGCTACTCCTCCTGAGTATGGCGATACCACATGTGTGAGACTTTTACACAGCCTGGCCATATACAGAGGCCCAACATTGAAGTAGTACCTTCAGGCATTCTAGGAGCATACATTACACATCTCATTTCCTTTCTACCTATCACACTTTTGAAGGTCCTGGAGCACCAGGACAATGTAATTACCCATAAAATGACCCCATTTTGGAAAGCAAACACCCCGTGTATGCTATGAGGCATGGGCTGCAAATAGGTACTTGGGTACTCTGATGGGCTAGAGACAGGTACTCGGTTACTCTGATGGGCTGGTGACAGGTATTGGGGTACTCCGATGGGCTGGTGACAGGTACTCAGATGGACTGTGACAGGTACTCAGATGGGTTTGGACAGGTACTCTGGTACTCAGATGAACTGTGACAGGTACTCAGATAAACCATGACAGGTACTTAGATGGGCTTTGACAGGTATTCGGGTACTCAGATGGGCTGTGACAGATACTCGGGGGCTCAGATGGGCAGGGACAGGTACTCAGATGGGCTGTGACAGGTACTCGGGTACTCAGATGGGCTGGGACAGGTACTCAGGTATTCGGGTACTCAGATGGGCTGGGACAGGTACTCAGCGGCTCAAATGAACTGTGACAGGTACTCGGGTACTCAGATGGGCTGTGACAGGTACTCGGGATTCTTAGATGGACTGTGACAGGTACTCGGGTACTCAGATGGGCTGGGACAGGTGATGAGAGGTACTTTGATGGCTGGTGACAGGTCCTCTTTATTGGGGGGGGAGGGTAATCAGTGTGCGTTGGTGTACAATAAGCGGTAAGGAGATGTTACCGCTATCTCCTTCCCACACACGATTGGTGTGCGAGGAGGAGAACCCGGAAACATCTCGTTACTGCGGTTTGTTTACATTCTGTGACCGGCTGTGATTGGACACAGCCGGTCACGTGGTAAAGAGCCAATTTCATTGGCTCTTTACTGCGATCGGGGTTGGGCTGTGTCAGGGTGACAAGCCGCATCCCCGATCGCCGCTCTGCATGCACCCTAGGGACGTGCACGAGTGCCGTGAATGTAGACAGTACATGTGACCGGCTGTGATTGGACATGGCTGGTCACATGTATCGGGGATGGCAATCACACGGATCGGGGATGGGCTGTGTCTGAGGGACACAGCTCATCCACGATCGCCGCGATGCGGGGGCCCGCAGGAGCGGCGAAATACCGAGGACATCATATGACGCCCACCCAGGATGGGAGATCCCATCTTTGGGCGTCATTTGACTATGGCCCAGTATTGAAGTAGTTAAATAACACCAAATGAAAGCTCTATTTGTGTGAAAAAAAGGACAAAAAATTCAGTAGTGTTGCATGCAAAATGTGAGAGCACCGAAAGCTGAAAATTGGTCTGGTTATTAACCTCCCTGGCGGTGATCCCGAGTCTGGCTCGGGTTAGGATTTTACTATCATAAGCGGTAACCCAGAGCCAGACTCGGGATTGCATCGCTGGATACAGGGAGATGTTACTTACCTTGTCCCCTGGATCCAGCGATGTCCTCCACGCTGTGTGATCGAGCTGTCCTCCGCTCGATTCACACAGTGCCCGAGTGCCGCCGAGCTCCGTTCCCTGCGACGTTACAGTACTATGTAAAAAAATTACACACCCCCTTTGTCCCTAGTGGTCTGTGCAGTGCCCTGCATGCACTTTTATATTATAAATACTGTTTTTTCTGCCTGGAATTTGGAGATTGTCCATAGCAACCAAAAAGTGTCCCTTTATGTCAAAAGTGATTTTAGACCAACTAGAAAACAGCGATAATAAATTAGAATCACTTGCAGAATTGAGCGCTAGTGATTTGTGGGGAAATTTGTCATCAAACACTAAATCTAATGACAGCGACAATTCTGCAAATGAGCACATTTCAGTGTTTTTGGATTTGATTACATTATTGAATAATGTTTATTATTATTTATTATATTATAAACTTTATCATACCCGGGATGTCTGCTAGACTCTGGTTTGAACAGATTTAAGAGAGTTATTCCTAAGAATTACAGGACTACAATATAAAACGCCAAATTTTCATGCAAAATAATTGTACCACTTTCAGCACCTAAAACCAGAATGAATCATACCGCCAGGGAGGTTAAGGGGGTTTAAGTGCCCAGTGGTCAAGTGGTTAGTAACTAAAACATGATACAGGAAAGAAACAGTGTTTGTACAGAGAAACAGGCTAGAGGAATTTTTTTAATTTTTCAATACATTTCTCAAAAAATCCTTCAAAAAAATCTTCAAAAAATCCCTAAAAAACTCCCAAAAAATCAGTAAAAGACACAGAGATATTGTACTAATAATTATTGAATCACGCTAAGGAATGTCTTCATTGAGTCCCTCAGGCGAGAGGGAACCCAATAAATATATCCAAAAAGTCTCCCTTCTGCACAGAACCTTTCATTTTCCGTTAGGGTACCCCTAGGAATGGCCTTGATGGCAAGTACTTCTATTTTTTGAAAATCTTTATTATGTACCTGGCGGAAAAAGTCGCGGAACACTATGATTAATGCATCCCTTCTTAGTCTGCTATGCTCACCTATTCTAGTTTGCATGGTACGTATCGTACAACCTACATATAGAAGACCATCTAATCTTTAGTCATTAATCTTGTAAGACTAGCCTCTGTTGGTAGTTATTTCAGAGCAACCATGGGGAACTGATTGGCAAGTGAGGCAGCCTCTCTTCCGACACTGAAAAATCCAAGTTCTATTATTGTAAAAAAGTTCTAATATCAATAAAGGATCCCGTATTAGTCAGTTTGGTCAGTTTGCTAGGGGCAATGATGTTCTTTACCGTCTAAACATCTAAAAGTGGACCTGTGGCCTGGAAGGAAGGAAGGGGACTAGAACTTGATCAAGTTTTAAAATATCATAATGTTTATTTATTATATTAGTGATGACCCTGTATTTACTATTAAAAGTGGATACAAATCTTGCCGTATGGGTCGTTGTCAATACCGGTAAAGCCCCGTACACACGAGCGGACTTTTCAACATTCAAAGTCTGACGGAATGATTCCGGCAGACTATTCGATCGTGTGTGGGCTGCAACGGACTTTTGATTCGCAAAAGTCTGACAGACTTTAGAAATGGAACATGCTTCAAATTTTTCCGCCAGAACTCTGCCGGACCCAGTTCCTACCGAAAAATTCGCTCGTGTGTGTGCTATTCCGACGGACTAAAACCGATGCTAGGGCAGCTATTGGCTACTGGCTATGAACTTCCTTATTCGAGTCCAGTCGTACGTCATCATGTTCGAATCCGTCGGAGTTTGGTGTGATTGTGTGTGGCCAAGTCCGTTCATTCGAAAAGTCCGTCAGAACTCTGTCGGAACTCCGTCAGAACTCTGTCGAAAGTCTGCCGGACTTAAGTCCTGTCGTGTGTACGCGGCATAATACCTTGGGATATTCTTTTTCCTCAAACTTTCTTTGCATAAGCCGTCCTTGTACCATATAATCTTCTGTTTTGGTTCAGTTTCTTTGTAATCTATGGAATTGACCCTTGTTGTCTTTCCATGTGGGATGATGGCAACTATTATAATGAAGATAAGAATTGCCAGATGTAGGCTTACATCTGACAGACATGTGTGGGAGGGATGCCGGGAAATTCCTGTTCACCCAGCTCCAAATATGAGCATGGAATGAACCTTGGAAGCCACAACTCTGCTGCTGCTGGCCTTTTTAGGCCCGACACCCGCCTCCTAATAGGCTGCAGGCACCTCCTTACTCCACAGAGGCACAGGGTATTGCGGGCACCCTCTATTATTAGGTCCCCTCATACACCGTGCACCTGCAGACCTATGGCATCTCCTCACAGCTTACTTCACACAAGTCCCGGCTACAAGTACACACATAGCTTTCCTCTCTCACATGAGGTAATGTCATGTCACACAACTAAGGCTGCACATAAACGGATAGAAGTTCAAAGGAAAAGTATGACAAAAAATTTCAGAACATTCTATGTCATTAGAAATATTTAATTTGCTTATAACCACTTGAGCTCCAGAAGATTTCACCACCTTCATGGCCAGGCCATTTTTTGCTATTTAGCACTGCGCTACTTTTAACAGACAATTGCGCAGTCGTGGAATACTGTACACAAATTACAGATTTCTTTTGGTGGTATTTTTATTTTTGGCGATATAAACAAAAAAAGACAGACAGTAGAAAATAGGGTATTTTTTAAAAAGTTCTATCATAAAACATAGCCACTAAAATTCTATCATCAGTCATCAAATTTTACCATAAATTTATAACATAATGTCTTTGATAAAAAAAAATCCCAAACAGTGTATATCGATTGGTTTGCATGAAAGTTATAAAGTCTACAAACTATGGTATATAGAATTGTGCAATTCATTTCAGTCCGAATATAAATTTGGACACATTTTTGGTTTTTAAGGGATTCAGATGTATCCAAATCTCCGAATGAAATAGTAATCTATTTAGTAGAAATATGTTTAATTTTGTTTTGTGTATTCGTTTTCCAATGAATTCCAAATTTTCAGAACGATTCGGAAAAATGATCGACCGATTCTGTGTGAAGAATTGTGTGGGAAGCCGGCTGCCGCGTCCTAACAACCAATGACTCGTCAGCTGGCTTCCCCACTGACAGCTGAAATTTAAATAATAAAAAAAAAACAGAGTGCAGCCCCCCCCCCCCAGAATCCATACCAAGCTCTTATCCGAGCATGTAGCCTGGCAAGCAAGTGGTCCCTCCCCTCCTGAACCATATTAGGCCGCATGCCCTCAACATGGGAGAGGGTAATTTGGGGGAGGGGCACTCTGCCCCCTCACCCTAAAACATCTTGTTGATGGGGGCAAGGGCCTCTTCCACACAACCCTGGCCGGTGGTTGTGGGGGTCTGCAGGCATGGGGGCTTATTGGAATCTGGAAGCCCCCTTTAACAGTTGGACCCCCAGATCCCACCCCCCCATGTGAATAAGCATGGGATACATAGTGCTCCCACTCATTCAGCAAAAAAGTTAGTAAAGACACAACATGAGTTTTTGACAAGTCCTTTATTTTAAAAAAAATTATGTCCCTGGTGTAGATCCATTGATGAGGCTGAAGACACCCAGTGGGGAGGGCAAAACGCATTAGGCAGTAACTTCTGGCAACGTGACGGTCGGCTTTTGGAACAGGCCACGGTGCTGGATTCCGAACCAGCATTACATGCTGTTTTACCCAGAGAGTTTGTGAGTGTTAAAATAGGATTTTTGTACTCACCGTAAATTCCTTTTCTCTGTAATTCACCGACCGACACAGCTCCTCTCTGTAACAAAATGGGTTGTTAGCCCTATCACTGAAGATTACTAGGCAAATTTGTAAAACACTTCAAAACTTTTAGTTCCGCCCAGGGGGCGGTCCCTAGGCTACAATCGCCATAGTCTGCCCTAGCAGCCTCAGTACGTCAACAAGCAGTATAGCGTAAAGAGAAAAAAAAGGAGGGGCGGGTGCTGTGTAGGTCGGTGAATTACAGAGAAAAGGATTTTACGGTGAGTACAAAAATACTATTTTCTCTTATATTCACAGACCGACACAGCTCCTCTCTGTAACAAAATGGGACGTCCCCAAGCAGTGCCAAACGAGGGGTGGAAAAAACAGCATAAAAACTTCATCCACCGTGGCAGGTGGGAACTAGCGAAACTAAACCCACAATAAAAACAGCAGTGCGTGGAAATACTACCACAAAACCACAGGGTATCCTCAACAGGAGTGATCCCCAAGACCGCAGCCAACTGCGGAAGTAATACAACAGTGCATTAACATTAACATTACTGCGTTTTTTCGAAAAACCAGGAAAAAATATCAGTTGCATATTCAATTGCAACTACTTGGCCGCCTGTAAAACTTTGCGACCAAAACAGGCATCAGTCGATGCACTGACGTCTACCTAAACTTATGGACAGACGACCAGGTCGCCGCCTTACAAACCTGAGCGACTGACACTTAGTGTCGGAAGGTCCAAGATGTTCCGATTGCCCTTGTGGAGTGGGCCGTGACTGGAAAGGGGGGTACCTGCCCCTTCAAGGCGTAGGCTTGTACTACAATCTGTCTGATCCACCTGGAAATGGTGGTCGACGAGACCGCCATGCCTTTCTTGGGACCAGCTACCGAAATCAAACAGTGAGTCTGACTTCCGAAAGGGAGCCGTGGCAGACAAATACACCTTCAGAGCCTAACCACGCCCAAAGCGGGAAGGGACACCTCTTTAGGGTGCTTCGGCTTAGGACACAGCGATGGTAATACAATGTCCTCATTGATATGAAAAGCCGAGACCACTTTCGGTAGAAAGGACGGTTGCAAACGCAACACCACCTTATCCCTGTGGATAACCAGATAGGGAGACTTGCAGCACAAGGCCGCCAATTCCAAAACCCTCCTGGCCGAGGTGATGGCCACTAGAAAGACCACTTTCTGGGAAAGAGTCAAAAGGGGGATCTCCCTGATATTCTCAAACAGCGTTTTTTTGAAGCGCCGACAACACCAGGTTCAAATCCCATGGGGGTAACGGTGGAGGTGGACGCACTGGAGGACTTCGTGTCCTACCCCCTGAACAAAGGTACTCACTAAGGAGTGCAATGCCAGGGGTCGTTGGAAAAAAAAAAACACTAAGGCTGAGATTTGCCCTTTGATGGTGCTTAATGCCAATCTCTGGTCCACTCCCTGCTGGAGAAACAGCAGGATTCTGGATATGGAAAAGGATGCCATCCTTTTTCCTCACACATGGAGATGAAGGCCTTCCAGGTACGATGGTATATCTTCCGAGAAGATTTCCGTGCTCTCAACATAGTTTGAATCACAGAGTCCTACAGACCCCGGTTCCTCAACACCTGGCTCTCAATAGCCATGCCGTTAAAGCCAGCGATGGTAAAGCAGGATGGAAAATTGGACCTTGAGATAGGAGGTCCTCTCGCAACGGCAGCCGCCAGGGAGCGTCTGCCACCAGACGCACCAGGTCTGTGTACCAAGGATGCTGAGGTCAATCTGGGGCAACCAGTATTACTGGAATCCCCTCGGCTTCCACTCTGCGAAGCAGACGTGGCAACAGTTTCAGTGGAGGAAAGGCACAAATGAGCTGGTACTGATCCCATGGAGCCACCAGCGCGTCTGACGCGTCTGCCCGTGGATCTCTTGTCCTGGACACGTATCTTGGCACCTTCCGATTGAGATGGGAGGCCAGCAGATCAACATCTGGTATGCCCCACTTCAGGCACAGCAGCTTGAATGTCTTCGGATGCAATGCCCATTCTCCTGGGTCCAGCATCTGTCGACGCAGATAGTCCGCCTGCCAGTTCTGCACCCCCGGGATGTAAATGACCGACAGGGCTGCTACGTGTCGCTCTGCCCACCGAAGTATGCGAGCGACCTACCAAGCAGCGGCTGAGCTTCTTGTTCCCCCTTGGTGATTTATGTACGCTGCAGCCGTGGCGTTGTCTGACTGTATCCTGATTGGAGACGCCCTTGAAGACTCACCGACCATGTGTGGAGACACAGCCTGATCGCTCTCAATTAGAGCAGATTGATCGGCAACTCGGATTCCTTCGTTGACCAGAGGCCCTGAGCCGACTGAACCCCCATCACTCCACCCCTGACTGGCTGGCTCACCTGGATCTGTCGCTCTAGGGACAACTGAGATGTGTCCCATTTTAACAAGATCTCCTTATGCAGCACTCTGGTATGGAACTGGGCATAGGGTACTGCCTCGAAGGAGGCTACCATGAGTCCCAGTACTCGCATGCAAAACCGGAGCGACGACCACTTGCGGTTCATCAGTAGTTTGACCGCTGATCTGAAAGTCTGCAATTTGTCTGAAGGGAGAAAAACTCTCGCTTCCCTGGAGTCCAACAGCAAACCTAGGTACTCCAGACGCTGGGTCGGTATAATCACTGACTTCTTTAGGTTCAACAGCCACCCAAATTCTTGCAGGGTCTGCATGGTGATCGCCACATCCTCCTCTAATTCTGAGGCGGAAGATGCTCTCAGTAGGAGATCGTCTAGGTAGCCCATGATCGCGACCCCACGTTGTCTCAGCAATGCCAATACTGGAGCCAGAACTTTGGTAAAGACTCGGGGGCTGATGCCAGGCCAAAAGGAAGAGCCACAAATTGGTAATGGGCTTCCCCGACTGCAAAAGCAGAAATTTTTGATGCCGAAAGGCATATGGGTATGTGCAGGTACGCATCCTGGATGTCTAAGGACGCCAGGGAGTCCCCTTGATGGAGCACAGCGACTACTGAGCGAACTTATTCCATTCTGAACCTCTGCACTTTTACAAAGTGATTGAGGGCTTTCAAGTCCAAGATCGGACGTACCCCTTCCTTCTCAGGAACCACAAACAGGTTTGAGTAGAATCCCTGGAAGCGTTCTGATTCCGGAACTGGTACAATCACCCCACGATTCAGCAAACCCCTTACCGCCCCCAACAGGGCCTCCCGGTGAACTGGAGATACGGGTATGCTGGAGGAGAAGAATCTGTTTGGCGGGCAAGAGAGAAACTCTATCTTGTAGACTGTGGAAATCAGATTGCAGACCCACTGGATGGATAACCGGGAGGACCTCCGCACTGCAAACTCCCGAAGCCGACCCCCCACCCGAGACATGGGTAGGGGCAAACTTTCATGTGGTAGCACTTTTATTCGCAGGCTTGTTAGGCTTGCGGTTCCAGTGACGTTTTTGACCGTCCGCGGGCGTCCTGTCGGGCTGGGGACGTTTCGTCGAAGCTCCGGGCGGACAAAAAAGCCGCTTGCGAGCGGAAAAAGAGGACCCTTGCCTACGGCGTGGCTCCTTGACTTTCCTGGCCAGTGGGAGTAGTGTACTCTTACCACCAGTGGCATTTTTAATAATGCCATCCAACTAGGCTCCAAAGAGCCGGTCGCCAAGGAAAGGAAGGTCCGTCAGGGCTTTTTTGGATGCCTGGTCAGCAGACCAGCATTTTAGCCAAATCAGGCGCCTCAGCACCACAGCTGACACTGAAGCCTTGGATAACAGAGGAAGAGTATTCAGGACGTACTTAAGGCCTTGTACTAGTTGGTCTGCTAGTTCCACGCAGACAGGGGAGGCCTGTTGCTCTCCCAATTCGCGGTGCAAAAGTTTTGCCCACTCAGTCAGTGTCTGCGACACCAGTGCGGATGCCAGTACAGGTCGTACGGCTGACCCCACAACCATAAACAAGGAACGAGCCACCGCCTCGGCCTTCCTGTCTGTGGGATCCTTGAATGCAGGAGTCCCCTCAACTGGGATCGTGGTTACTTTGTTCAACCTGGATACTGGGGGATCCATTTCTTGAGAAGGCTTTCCTCAAAGGGGTAATGCACCGCCATGTATTTAGGGACTGAAAAGGTCAGTTTCGGGCGACCCAATTCCTTGTAAATTAACTTGTCAAAATAAGTCAGATACGGGAATACCTTAGGTGAACGTGCTGGCTTGCGGGACCCAAAAGGGACCGGTACATCAGCAGATGGATCCGCTGGCTCCTGAATCTTCAGGGTATCACGCACAGCTGTGATAAGTGCTCCAACAAGCGCTTTGTCGCGCACGGACCCAGACGAGGACTCATCCTCACTGTCCGAACGGTCCTGGTCAGCGTCATCTGACAAGACAGAGCAGGGGTCACCGGCCTCAGCAACACCCGAGTTTGCGTCAGAGCTCTCCCCAGAGGATGGGGGGGGGGGCAAAGGCAGCTTTTTAGTACCTTTCTTCCCACGCACCACCTCTATCTTGGCAACGAACAAATTGAGGACCGCCATCAGGGTGTCCATAGGGACTATGCAGTCCGCAGGTGACCCGGTTGCAATTGCCTGGATTTTGGGAGAAGAAACACCAGTTTCTGAAGCCATGCTGACCCTACCGTCTGCCACCCGAAGGGGACTTAGGACAGTGACAGTCCCACCCTCCTTGCTGCAGCTGACTGAGGGTTTCTAACCTGCCAGACTCACTGCCCTGAGGAGTTCTGCGCTGTTCTACAGCAGTGCCTGTAGATCCCTAGCACACCCAGATGCAGAGGGACCAAAGCTGTGTCGGTGGCAGTCCGTCAGCACGATCGGTGAACGATCGCTGAGCGATCTGGCACACGTGTCCAGATTACACAGAAAGCCTCCCAGCGCTCTGTGATGACAAAACAGGAAGCTGAGGGCACAGGAGCTGCTGCTAGAGCACAAAAAAAATGTGGTCCGGCTTCAAGAAAATGGCCGCCAGTGTTTTGAATAGGGAATCACCAGAAAAATGGCCGCCTGAAGCCCAGAAGCATGCTGTCCCTTACACAGAAAATGGCAGCCGGCCAGCGCCATGAGAGGCAGAAAGAAAAACATGTGGCAGGCACAGCGCTGCACCAACACAGGGGCAAACCTCACAGACACCCTCCGAGATTAAGGCGCACAGGACCCAGGCACCCCAGCACAGCCAGAACCCAGGTGAGAGCCCAGGGCACGCACACACACACTGCTCATACATGTACAGCCCTCCCCCGTAAGGGGGGGAAAGGAGGGGAGTTAGAGACAGAGGAGAGAAGAGAGGGGGGTGAGGGGCCCCCCCGAGTCGACCTCCCAGGGAATGCCCAGCTGCTCAACCCTGCCGAGACAGGGAGAGCTGTACTTACCAGTCCTGAAGAGCTGGGAGACATTCCATTGTAGCCAACTCCTGATCAGTACAGGGAAGTCTACTGGTCCGGCATACTGTGATGCAGACATCAATAGCCCGGCCATATGTATGCCCCGGAGCATAAAAGCTCACCGACCACCTCTGGAGCTGAGATATGTCATGGCCTGCCGAGCCGTAGCTGCGACCTGCACACGTTCGATGACCGGACTGGAGAAACTACAAGGATAAGTGAACCAGCCTGTCACCCAGCCGGCAGGATCATTCATCTTGCGCAAAAAGCCAAGCTTCTGCATTAAAAAAACACGGACCTATGGGTCCACAGGGTGCCTAGGTGTATCTCCTTCACTAGGCAAAATAAAACTGAGGCTGCTAGGGCAGACTGTGGGGATTGTAGCCTAGGGACCACCCCCTGGGCGGAACTAAAAGTTCTGAAGTGTTGTATTACAACTTTGCCTAGTAATCTCCAGTGATAGGGCTAACAACCCATTTTGTTACAGAGAGGAGCTGTGTCAGTCGGTGAATATAAGAGAAATGTATATGTTTTAACTTTTTCTACAAATAAAACAGAATTACACTATGGAGAGCTCTTCATCCCAGTGGTATACTAGCAGGGGACGGGGGCATTCCACTGCAGCTGCCACACATATGGGGGGGGGGGTGTCCGGCCGATGACGCTTCTTCACTGGAGGTGTCTGCCACTTACTCACACAGGAAAGTTGAGCAAGAGGCAGAATGGGAGAGAGAAACAGCAGCGCTGAATAGACCGCAAGAGTTGCTGGAGTTAACTTTCCAAGTTAACCAGCAGGTAATTGATTGCTAGGACCAGGTAGCAACCAATCACCTGCTGGTTAACTTGGAAATGTAACTCTGGCAACTCTTGCTGTCTATTCAGTGCTGCTGTTTCTCTCTACCTTGTCTGCTCTCCTGCGTCTCCCTCTCTGCATGCCCGAATAAGGAAGGGGCAGAGCTCACTCGATGGCCAAGCTGGGAACATTACCCAGCCCGGCTGTTGATTGTAGATCACAGGATCAAAAATGCGGGGAAAAAAAAAACCCAAAACATTTTCAGGACCAATGGTCCCCATGGGAGCCAGGTCCTTCTACACTGGGCAGGAAAAAACTGAGCTGAGCTGCAGGAAGCAGAGTGAGGGGTTATAGCCAATAGGACCATCCCCTGGGCAGTACTGTGCAGCTTTGCTGTTTTTACATGTTCTGTCCAGTCCTCTCCTGAACATGGTGATATAACCCTAAGGTCAAGATTTAAGGAGCTGTGTCTGTCAATGAACGAAAGAGAAACACTGTTCAACCTGTCCAAAAGTGAGCCCATGCCTGCGCTACTGTCACTAAGGGGTAAATCTCAAACAAAGCTGATGTCCTCACAAATCACTGGAAAAGCTAAGATCTCGTCTGGCCATGACCCAGCCAGTCAGTGAGTGCCAAAAATAGCCACATTGCCTTTGGTGGCAGCTGCATTAGTCAAGACTTACAGAGAAAACCAACTCGGCAGGAATGAACATGGCGATTCCATTCTAGTGTTAAAGGAACGCATCCCACATACGCAAGTCAGATAGAGCCACGGAATCTCATTTGACCCGAGAGTCAGGGGCTAAGGGTAACACAACCCACAACCAAAAAAAGAATGAATAACCCTGAGGAAGGATCCTTGTGGCAAAATTTAGCATGCCCAACAATAATACAATTCTAATCTGGAAAAAGCCATGGGAGATCGTAAACACATGTATACGGTCTCTGAGCCTCTCTGAATTATCTGTAGACAGACTGGCCTTGATATCCAGCGTGAACCTAAGGAACGCAAGTGCAGTCACCAGGCCTTACATTTTCCTTGCCACCAGAGGATGTGGTGGGTGGGCACGGGTGGGGTGTGTGGTGTTGAAAGGGGGGATGCTGGGTGCAGTGTGCTGTGGGCGCGTTTGTGGTGTGTGTTGTGTAGTGTGCATGTATTTGGGGGGGTGCACCTTTCCTCCAATCAGCTGTTTGCCAGGGTAATCTAACACTACACTGCCACTGCTGAATGAAGAAGTGAAAAATCTAACACAATGTGCACTTTAGACAGTAGATGTACATGTAAAACTTATGTAGGGAAATTAGTTTCATCTGTGTATCATCTGAGGCTGTTCACTTCACTGGGTATATGTGAGGGTTTACATCCATCTTCTTTGACCCCAGATCTCACATTAAAGAGGCCCTGTCCTGCTTATTTCGATTACAAGAGATGGTTTTTTTCCTATTGCAAGGAATGTAAGGGGTCAAAAATGTTTTCCTGAAAGGACACTGTAAAATGTAAATATATATATATATATATATAAAAAAAAAATTCCAGCACCCGATCCCTCCGAGCTCATGCGAAAAAGCAAACGTATATGCAAGTCACACCCAAATATGTAAACTGTGTTCGAACCACACGTGAGTTTTTGCCACGATCATTAGATAGCACTAGTCTGCCTCTAACTCGAAACAGGTAATCTGTAAAAAAATAAAAAATAAAAATAAAAATTGAATGTGTTGCCCAAGGAGATTTTAAAGTACCGTAGTTTGACGCCATACAATGCTAGGCAGAGTAAATTTGATACCCAACATCATCTTTCACATTATACAAAAAAAAAAAATTCGTATTTGTGCAGCAATCTCAATTTTAGGCTGTAGGGTCTCAGCTAAAAAAAATAAAAAATAAAAAAATAAAAAAATAAAAAAAAAGATTTTTATAACAGCTTACCCATAAAATCCTTTTCTTTGATGTACATCAGGGGACACAGATCCATAGTAATAACTATGTGGGTTATATCAGAGCATCAGGTGCTGGACACTGGCACAACCCTTAAGGCGTGAACTTCCCCCATATAACCCCTCCCACTACTGGGAGTCCTCAGTTTTGTAGCCAAGCAATCAAAGTGTATAAGAAGAAGGGAGGGACCTCTGTGTCCCCCCCGATGTACATCAAAGAAAAGGATTTTACAGGTAAGCCGTTATAAAAATCCTATTTTGTTTTCTTACATCAGGGGACACAGAGCCATAGTAATAACTATGTGGGATGTCCTATAGCAATGGCAACTGAAGGGAGGGAGACAGAATCAAGGAAACAGGAGGCCAGAGGACTCATACTGCAGCCTGGAGTTTATGCTGTGCCCAAAGGCAATTTCCTCATGACCATTTAATATCGATTTGATAAAATTGGATAAACGTCTGAACCGAAAACCAAGTTGCGGTCTTACAGATCTGAGCCATAGAGGCCTGATGGTGCACCACCCAAGAGGCACTAATCGCCCTGGATGAGTGTGCTCTTAATCTGAGAAGGAAGAATTTTCTTCTTTAACCACTTGCCGACCGCCGCACGACGATGTATGTCGACAGAATGGCACGGGCAGGCATATGGGCGTACATGTACGTCCCTGCCTTCCCGCGGGTGGGGGGCCCGATCGCCCCCCCCCGGTGCCAGCAGCGGTCGGTATCCGTTCAGGAGCGATCCGGGATGAGGGGGCGGCCATTTATTCATGGCCACCCCCTCGCGATCGCTCCTGACGAATGGAAGTGCAGCATTACATCACTTCCTCTCCTGTAATGTAAACACAGGCAGAGGAAGTGATGTAATCTCTCCTCGTGTCAGTCTTTTTCGTTCCGGCACCGAGGAGAGAGGATCGGTGAGTTGCACCTAACACTACACTAACAGTAGAACACGCCAGGCACACTTTTCACCCCCCCTTCACCCCCCGATCACCCCTGCACCCCCAGTCACAGTGACACCAACTGCATTTTTTATTTTATTTTTATTATTGCATTGGTGTCATTTGTGACTGTAATAACTGTTAGGGCAGTTAGGGTTAGCCCCCCTTTAGCTCTAGGGTACCCCCCTAACCCCCCCAATAAAGGTTTAACCCTGTGATCACCCCCCGTCGCCAGTGTCACTAATAAGCGATCATTTTTCTGATCGCTGTATTAGTGTCACAGGTGACGCTAGTTAGGCAGGTAAGTATTTAGGTTCGCCGCAGCTTTTTATAGCGTCAGGGACCCCCATATACTACCGCATAAAGCCCCCTGATTGCCCCCTAGTTAACCCTTTCACCAGTGATCACCATATAACTGTTACAGGTGACGCTGGTTGGTTATTTTTTTTTTTTGTTTCAGGGCACCCGCCATTTATTACCTAATAAAGGTTTAACCCCCTGATCACCCGGCGGGTGATATAAGTTTGAGGGTCAGATAAGATCTGCGTCGCCCCAGGCAGCGTCAGGTTAGTGCCAGTACCGCTAACACCCACGCGCAAAGCATACACCTCCCTTAGTAATATAGTATCTGATCAGATCTATATTAGTGTTGCCAGCATTTTAGGTTTCCCAAAACGCATTGTTAGCGGGATCAGCCCAGATACCTGCTAGCACCTGCGTTTAGCCCCTCCGCCAAGCCCAGCCCAGCCCACCCAAGTGCAGTATCGATCGATCACTGTCACTTAAAAAACACAACACACATAACTGCAGCGTTCGCAGAGTCAGGCTTGATCCCTGCGATCGCTAACAGGTTTTTTTGTAGCGTTTTGAAACAGTCGCTGACAGGCTAGGTGCTTTTTTACCTGTGAGTCTCACTAGTGTACCCCTAAATTTAGAGCCCAAAATGGCAAAGCGAAGGTACACTAGTGAAGAGGCCTACACGTTTCTGAGCATGACAGATAGTGAAGAGGACGTCACTCATCTGTCAGATTCAGGCTCAGAATACGATCCTGTAGAGGACAGCGGCTCCATGACAGATAGCTCTGGCGACGGAGATGAGGTCCCTGTTAAGGACAGGTGTACCCGATCCCGAATGTATTCTGTTGTTCGGGGTGGAGGAACCGCAGGTCACTCGTATGGAGCAGAGACGTACTAGAGCCGCTCATCCTTCTGGTGAACTGGCAAGCACCAGCGGCCTAGTACACCCTGGACGTACATCCAGCACTGCAGTAACACGTGGTGACGTGGCGAGTCCCATAAGTGCAGTTCAAGCTGGCGAGGTGGCAAGCACAAGTAGTGTCCCGCAGTCACCAAGACAAAGACAGGCCCGTCGTACCCATAGTGGCCTTCCTGCAGAATTCGCCAATCCTAATTGGGTGCCCACCACTTCTGCAGAACCCGTACTTCCCCCATTCACTGGCCAACCTGGCATTAACATGGAAACAGTTGATTTTACGACACTTGACTTTTACTCACTGTTTTTCACCGAAGATCTCTATAGATCTATTGTGGACCAAACCAATTTGTACGCTGGTCAACACATCGCCACTATTCCCCAGTCCGCCCTTGCCAGACAATGGAAACCAGTTACGGTTTCCCGAATTTAAAATCTTTCTGGGCCTCTCCCTCAACATGGGCATAACCAAAAAGAGTGAGTTGCGGTCATATTGGTCCACTGACCCAATTCACCATATGCGCGTGTTCTCTGCTTCCATGTCCAGGGCACGATACGAGCAGATTTTGCGGTTCATGCACTTCAGCGACAATGAACTCTGTCGTCCTCGTGGAGACCCTGAATACGATCGGCTCTACAAAATTCGGCCCCTCATAAACCACTTCAACCAACGTTTTGCAGACTTGTTTACTCCCCATCAAGTTGTCTGCGTTGATGAGTCCCTGATTAAGTTTTCTGGTCGCTTGTCATTCAAACAATACGTCCCCAACAAGCGTTCCAGATACGGGGTCAAGATGTATAAGCTCTGTGACAGGGCCATAGGCTATACACGTAGTTTTATGGTTTATGAGGGTAAAGATAGTCACGTAGAGCCGGAGAACTGCCCTGACTACATAGGAAGCGCTGGCAAGATAGTGTGGGACATGGTGTCACCCTTATTCGGAAAGGGGTACCACTTGTACGTGGACAATTATTACACAAGCGTGCCACTGTTTAGTCACTTGTTTTATCAGCAGATTGGAGCATGTGGCACCGCGCGACCTAATCGCCGGGGCTTTCCCCAGCGGCTTGTAGAGTCCCGTCTTAGGCTGGGGGAGAGAGCCTGCTTGCGCAGTAATAATTTGCTCGCTATGAAGTGGAGGGATAATAAGAATGTTTTCGTTCTTACCTCCCTTCATGCAGACACCACGGTCCAAATTCCTACGGCGACTGGTATTGTGGAGAAACCCCTCTGTGTCCACAAATATAACCTTAACATGGGAGTGGTGGACCTCAATGACCAGTTTTTGGCGCCGTATCTAGTTGCCCGTAAGGCCAGACGCTGGTACAAAAAAGTGTCTGTTTATTTATTCCAATTGGCTATGCTGAATGCTTATGTGCTACACAAAGCTTCAGGACGGACTGGATCCTTCCTTAAATTCCAGGAGGATATCGTCAGAGCCCTTCTGTATCCAGGCGGTGCTCCACCTCACGTTCCCCAACCAGATGCAGTAAGCCGGCTGCATGAGAGGCATTATTCTTATGTCATCCCGAGTACCCCTACCCAACGAGCCCCCCAAAGAAAATGTCGTGTCTGCAGAAAGCGCAAATATAGGCGTGACACCCGTCATTATTGTCCCCGCTGTCCTGACAATCCTGGTCTTTGCATTGGTGAATGTTTTGAACGCTACCATGAACTAGTTGAGTTTTAGAGTAGGGTACAGCATTGCACAGGCTAGGCACACGTTCACAGGGTCTCCCAAGATGCCATCGCATTTTGAGAGACCCAAACCACTGGAAACGTTACAAAAGTTACATAAAAAAGTGTTTAAAAAATAAATAAAAATAAAGTAAAAAAACCAAAAATAGTTGTCGTTTTATTGTTCTCTCTCTCTCTCTATTCTCTCTCTATTGTTCTGCTCCTTTGTACTGTATTCTATTCTGCAATGTTTTATTGTTAACCACTTTTTGTTTTCAGGTACGCCATTCAGCTGTAGCGTGGATTTATTTATCTTGACAGCAACAGCGTTTGCTCCCATGATACGTAAAGCTGCGACTCCAGCACTGTCGGAGGTGATTTCACCACCACAGTTAAAAAAAGAGCATATATGCCGAAGCATGGGGGCATAAGGGGTGGAGGAACGATCGGCTCCTACCTTTTGCGGGAGGATGCCCCCATGCTTTGGCATATATATATATTTTAGGCACAGATTGTGTTAAATGTGTTATTTTTTGCTATTTTTTTTTGTATTTGCTTTGCAGGTATGGTAAGTCCTACTGTAATGTTACTTTGTTTTATTGTTAACCATCATTTGCTTAGCAGGTACGCCATTCTGCTGCAGCGCGGATTTATTTATCTTGACAGCAACAGTGTTTTGCTCCCACGATACATAAAGCCGCGACTCCAGCACTGTCGGAGGTGATTTCACCACCACAGTTAAAAAAGAGCATATATGCCGAAGCATGGGGGCATAAGGGGTGGAGGAGCGATCTGCTCCTACCTTTTGCGGGAGGATGCCCCCATGCTTCAGCATATATAAATGGTGCATGTATGCCCACCATTAGAAGTGGGTGGATGAAGGGAGGTATCTAATGGTGGGCATACCCACCGATCAATATTTTTTTTTCGTTCAGCCCACAGGCTGCATGAAAAAAAAATTACAATATATGCCCAACCAGTTCCAGCAACATACTGGTATGTTGCTGGACTTTGAGAGCTTATACCAGAATGATGCCTGCAGGTTTAGGTATCATCTTGGTATCAATCTTTTCAGCCAGCGGTCGGCTTTTATGTAAAAGCAATCCTAGCGGCTAATTAGCCTCTAGACTACTTTTACAAGCAGTGGGAGGGAATGTCCCCCCCCCCCCCCCCCCGCACCATCTTCCATGGTTTTCTCAGGCTCTCCTGTCCCAACAGGGAACCTGAGAATGCAGCCGGTGGTTCCGCCAGCTGACCATAGAGCTGATCAGAGACCAGAATGGCTCCAATCATCTCTATGGCCTAAGACACCGGAAGCTACGAGCATTTCATGACTTAGATTTTGTGGGATGTAAACAGCGCCATTGGGAAATTGGGAAAGCATTTTATCACACCGATCTTGGTGCGGTCAGATGCTTTGAGGACAGAGGAGAGATCTAGGGTCTGATAGACCCTAATTTTTTCAAAAAAGAGTACCTGTCACTACCTATTGCAATCATAGGGGATATTTACATTCCCTGAGATAACAATAAAAATCATAAAAAAAAATATATAAATGAAAGGAACAGTTTAAAAAAAAAATAAAAAAAAAAAGCAAAATAAATAATAAAAAAAAAAAACACCCCTGCTAAGGCACAACGTCGAATGCAAGCGTTGGTCTGGTGTCATATGTAAACAGCAATTGCACCATGCATGTTAGGTATCACCACGAAGGTCAGATCGAGGGTACTAATTTTAGCAGTAAACCTCCTCCGTAAATCTAAAGTGGTCACCTGTAAAGGCATTTAAAGGCTTTTAAAAATGTACGTAGTTTGTCGCCGCTGCACGTTTCTGCGCAATTTTAAAGCATGTTGTGTTTGGTATCCATGTACTCGGCCTAAGATCATATTTTTTATTTCATCAAACATTTGGGCAATATAGTGAATAAAAAATAAAAAAAAAATTAAAAAAAAAGTGTGTTTTTTCCCCCAAAAATGCGTTTGAAAAATCGCTGCGCAAATACAGTGTGAAAAAAAAAAATGAAACACCCACCATTTTAATCGGTAGGGCTTTTGCTTTAAAAAAAACACTTCATGTTTGGGGGTTCAAAGTAATTTTCTTGCAAAAAAAAATAAATTTTCATGTAAACAAAAAGTGTCAGAAAGGGCTTTTTCTTCAAGTGGTTAGAAGAGTGGGTGATGTGTGACATAAGCTTCTAAATGTTGTGCATAAAATGCCAGGACAGTTCAAAACCCCCCCAAATGACCCCATTTTAGAAAGTAGACACCCCAAGCTATTTGCTGAGAGGCATGTCGAGTCCATGGAATATTTTATATTTTGACAAAAGTTGTGGAAAAAAAGACATTATTATTATTATTTTTTTTTTTTTGCACAAAGTTGTCATTAAATGATATATTGCTCAAACATGCCATGGTTATATGTAAAATTACACCCCAAAATACATTCTGTTGCTTCTCCTGAGTACAGGGATACCACAAGTGTGAGACCTTTTGGGAGCCTAACCGCGTACGGTACCCCAAAATCCAAGCACCACCTTCAGGCTTTCTAAGGGTGTAAATTTTTGATTTCATTCCTCACTGCCTATCACAGTTTCGGAGGCCATGGAATGCCCAGATAGCACAAAATCCCCCCAAGTGACCCCATTTTGGAAAGGAGACACCCCAAGCTATTTGCCGAGAGGTATGGTGAGTATTTTGCAGACCTTCATTTTTGTCACAAAGTTTTGAAAATTGAAAAAAAGAAAAAAAATATACATTATTTTTTTTTTCTTCATTTTCAAAAACAAATGAGAGCTGCAAAATACTCACCATGCCTCTCGGCAAATAGCTTGGGGTGTCTACTTTCCAAAATGGGGTCATTTTGGGGGGTTTTGTGCTATTTTGGCATTTTATGGCCTTCGAAACTGTGATAGGTAGTGAGGAGTGAAATCAAAAATTTACACCCTTAGAAATCCTGAAGGCGGTGCTTGGTTTTCGGGGCCCCGTACGCGACTAGGCTCCCAAAAAGTCCCACACATGTGGTATCCCCGTACTCAGGAGAAGCAGCAGAATTTATTTTGGGGTGTCATTTCACATATGCCCCTGGCATGTGTGAGCAATATATCATTTAGTGACAACTTTGTGAAAAAAAATTAAAAAAAATAAAAGTTTGTAATTTTCCCGCAACTTGTGGCAAAATATAAAATATTCCATGGACTCAACATGCCTCTCAGCAAATAGCTTGGGGTGTCTACTTTCTAAAATGGGGTCATTTGTGGGGGTTTTGTGCCATCTTGGCATTTTATGGCCTTCAAAACTGTAATAGGTAGTGAGGAGTGAACTCAAAAATTTACGCCCTTAGAAAGCCTGAAGGCGGTTCTTAGCTTTTGGGGCCCCGTACGCAGCTAGGCTCCCAAAAAATCCCACACATGTGGTATCCCCGTACTCAGGAGAAGCAGCAGAATTTATTTTGGGGTGTCATTTCACATATGCCCATAGCATGTGTGAGCAATATATCATTTAGTGACAACTTTGTGAAAAATTAATAAAGTTTGTAATTTTCCCGCAACTTGTGGCAAAATATAAAATATTCCATGGACTCAACATGCCTCTCAGCAAATAGCTTGGGGTGTCTACTTTCTAAAATGGGGTCATTTGTGGGGGTTTTGTGCCATCTTGGCATTTTATGGCCTTCAAAACTGTGATGGGTAGTGAGGAGTGAAATTACAAATGTATGCCCTTAGAAATCCTGAAGGCGGTGCTTGGCTTTCGGGGCCCCGTACGCGGCTAGACTTCCAAAAAGTCAACCACATGTGGTATCCCCGTACTCAGAAGAAGCAGCAGAATGTATTTTGGGGTACAATTCCACATATAACCATGGCATGTGTGAGCAATATATCATTTAGTGACAACTTTGTGTAAAAAAAAAAATATATATATATTTTTTTGTCATTATTCAATCGCTTGAGGCAAAAAAATAAAATATTCAATGGGCTCAACATGCCTCTTATCAATTTCCTTAGGGTGTCTACTTTCCAAAATGTGGTCATTTGGGGGGGTTTTGTTCTGCCCTGCCTTTTTAGCACCTCAAGAAATGAGATAGGCAGTCATAAACTAAAAGCTGTGTAAATTCCAGAAAATGTACCTTAGTTTGTAGATGTGACAACTTTTGCGCAAACCAATAAATATACAGTTATTGACTTTTTTTTTTACCAAAGACATGTGGCTGAATACATTTTGGCCTAAATGTATGACTAAAATTCAGTTTATTGGATTTTTCTAATAACAAAAAGTAGAAAATATCATTTTTTTAAAAAATTTGCGGTCTTTTTACGTTTATATCGCAAAAAATAAAAATCGCAGTCAGTCAAATACCTTTAAAAGAAAGCTCTATTTGTGGGAAAAAAAGGATGCAAATTTCGTTTGGGTACAACATTGCATGACCGCGCAATTACCAGTTAAAGCAGTGCAGTGCCAAATTGTAAAAAGACCTCTGGTCATTGACCAGCAAAATGGTCCGGTCTGAAAGTGGTTAAGCTGAAGCTTGAACAATCACTTGACAAATGCATTTGGAAAATAGTGGATCTTGACGCTGCCTGTCCATATCTTGGACCCTCTGGCAGTAAAAACAAAACCTGTGTTTTGCGAACCTGCGCGGTCGCCTTTAAATAGATTCTGATCACTCTTACTACATTAAGAGACTAGTGCTTTCTCTTCCACAGATTAAGGCTTCTGGGGAGAAAGAAGGAAGAATAATATCTTGGTTTAAATGAAAACCTGTTACCAATTTTGGTAAGAATTCAAGGTGGGGGCATAAAACCACCTCATCCTTATGCATGATGAAATATGGCTCTTAGAAGACAGAGCCGTTAGTTCCAATACTCTTCTAGCAGAAGAAATGGCAAGCAAAAAAGATTATCTTTCTTGTCAAAGAACCCAGAGAATTTCTCGCAAAGGTTCAAACGGCTGATTTAACAAAGCTGGCAAGACCAATCTTAAATCATAAGGATTTAGAGGTGACCTAATAGGGGGAATAAACTGTGTTAACCCCTGAATATGCTACACACCAAGAGTGGGAAACAAGAGGCCATAGGAAAAAGACATTGACACAGCCTGGATCTGGCTCTTGCTAAAAGTCAAGGCCAGCTTCATTTCAGATCCCATATGCAGGAATCCTGCCTATTGACATACTTCCTGAAGTGCCAACCCCTGGATCCATACCAAGAAACCTATGCCTTCCAGATTCTATAGTAAGCGATTCTGGAAGCCGGCTTCCTGCCATTAGTCAAAGCAGACACTACCGAAGGAGATCACCCACGATCTTTTATAGAGTGAGATTCAACAGTCAAACATGTTAAACTCCTTGTCCGTAAAGGAGGATGAAATACCGGACCTTGTGCAAAAAGGTTTGGCTATAATGGCAGAGTCCAAAGGACTCCTACTGCCATCTTTATGATCTCAATAAATTAAGATCTTCTGGGACTCGGCTGGGGCCACCAGAATCACTTCCTTCTATTCCTGCTTAATCCTGTGGAGAAGGCGCGGAAGTAGCAGAGCTGGAGGAAATGCATAGATCAGTGAAAACTGATCCCCTGGGAAGACTGTGTCTGTTCTGCCTGCTAGCAGACCCCTAGTTTGACATAAAGTTGTCGACCTTTTTAATGAATCTGAATGTGAATAGGTCCATGTCCGGAGTACCCCATCTGACATATTGCTACGAAGATGTCGGGGTGAAGAGATTCTCCTGGAAATTGTTGCCGTCTCAAGTAGTACGCCTGAAATATTAAAATTGTCGATAGACAAGGAGTGTTGTGTTCTGCCAAAGCTAGAACATTATTCACCTCTTTTTTGGGCTGCATGACTTCTCGTGCCTCCCCTGGTGATCGATGTAAGCCACCACTGTGGCTATGTCAGACTGAATCCCATCAGGACAGTCCCGTAATCTGACCACCAAGATTCTATGGCCAGATGTACTGCCTGAAACTTCCAACAAAGTTGATAGGCAAGGTCCTCTAACCTGGACCATCTACCCTGGACAGAATCTTCTTCCAGGGCTGCTCACCAGGCATCTGTTATCCAGCAGGAGGGAAAATCTTTATCCTGCAAGGTGTTAACCACCAATTTAAGTTCTGACCTATGTCGGGAGCCAAGCGTATTGGAAACAAACAAGGCCTGAATCCTCTTTATTCTAGACCGACAGGATGGGGTCTTGAAGCAGTCTTTGAATAAAAAAAAGGGACGGCCCTGAAGGAGGCCACCATTTCTCCTGAAAATCTAAGTTGAATTAGTCCTACAATGGAACTGATTCACAACTGGGGTAAGAATACCTTCTTCTCATAGTTAGTAAGGTTGAATAAAGACACCAGTCCATCCAGTTCAACCTGAGTGAGCGTCTACATTTGGCCCTATCCCTACCCTCAGGGAGCCCACAATCCAAGGTCTCCATTCATATACTAGGGCCAATTTTGGACAGAAGCCAATTAACCTACCTGCATGTCTTTGGATTGTGGGAGGAAACTGGAGTACCCTGAGGAAACCCACGCAGGCACAGGGAGAACATGCAAACTCCAGGCAGGTAGTGTCATGTTTGGGATTCGAACCAGTGACCCTTCTTACTGCTAGGCGATAGTGCTAACCACTACACCACTGTGCCACCCATCTGTATGGTATCTATAACCAGCCCCCAAGTAACCTCCTTGATGGTTTTAAGGAGAATCTTCCTAGGCTGCGAATCCAATCTAGAGATTTTAGATATCGATAGCTGAGATCAGACTTTGGTTTTAGACCTGAAACTGAATGATCTATTAAAAGTAGATTTTCTAATAGGCTAGGACCATTATGCCTTGAGCCCTTAACCTGGCTAAAGGAGGTTCCAGAACACTCGTGGTGCTGTGACAAAGCCTAAGGGCAGTGCCACGATTGAAATATAAAATTATTTTTTCAAACTGCAGAAATTTCTGGTAAGCGGGAAACTTTGGCACATGGAGATATGCAACACCCCTCCTTGCAAGATGGACACAGCCGATCGAATTATGAAAGGATTGGATGTTCAAGTGCTGATTCAGATCTCCAATATCTAGAATGGATCTTACCTCTCTGTTTGGCTCTTGGACCTTAAAAGGTTTGAACCCCCCAAAAAAAAACCTGTTCCACTAAGGGAATCTCTGATATCACCACTGGGATAACAGCTGATCCAGAGGCCAGAAAGAGACTTCTCTTTTTTTTCTCTGGAACCTTAGGAGCATTCTTTCAGGAGACAGACACTCTTGTATAAAGACTGCCGCATCAGCAGCCCCAAGGACCCCACAGGCAGCACCCAAACAGGACCCGAACCCTCAGATCAAAAGCCGACTGGGCCACCCGGGCTCTTGAAACTCTAGATGTAATCTAGAAAAAAAACATTGCAGAAATCCCTCTGCTCTTAACATTGTTCCTGCCAGACTTTGAGAATCGCAGGACCTTTCCCCTCACCCAAACGAGTGGGGGTGCTTCTTCATGAGAAGGCCTTAACATTCTGCTTTATGGGCCTTCTGCTCCCAAGATCCTGGTGCTGCCCCTGGGAACTTTCTGCTGAACCTGACGATTGAGACCGTCGAGATACCCCAGGCGTAGGAGAGGCTGCCCGATTAAAAGGAGAACTGTTTGAACCTTTTACTGGTAAAGAGAGCTTTACCCCTTTTGGACGTACTTATCCACTCTAAATAGTCGTACCCCAGGAAGGGACACAGACTGGCTAAGGGTTTCCACCTGGTGCTTCGGCTGATCAATATTTCAGCCACGGACCTCTGCAAAAATGCACTAGCCCAAGTACAAGCCATAGGGCTTAAATGATCCAGTCCTTCATAGCATCTGTGAGACACAGTGTGTCAAATACACCAGCCCCTTGCCGGGCGTGCTGATCAGGCAGAACCTTCAGGTATCTCACACCTGTTCCTTAACCCCTTGGAGTCCACATTCCAATGCATTGGCATGACTCAAAATGTGCTCCACCAAAATAGTGGAGCAGACGTTAAAGGGTTAATGAACTGAGCTACTCTAATTGCATCCAGAACTGCAAAAGACATCTTGTCTTTAAAAGGAAAATCCAACCTTAACTTGCTGGATCCTTTAACATCAGTGCATTATCCACTGGACATGTGAGACTCTGCTCACTGAGGTGATTGCAGCATTAATAGCTGGAACCCCCCCCCCATTTCTTTCATAGAAATGTTCCCATTCAGAATACATAGCTATGCATGAATAGGAAAAACATCCCCAGGTGGGGGAGGTTCAAATTAACCGTGTTAGAGGTAGACACCTCAAGAGCCTGTGCTGCAGGCAACAAAAGGGTTAAGGGAGTTAACGCCTGACTTGTGCGGCTACTCCCTCCGTATTAGGATCTTCCTAAGAGGAAAAATAAGTATCTTCCAATATTTGGGAAGATCTACCTGATCCCCAGCTTCCTGCACCTCAACAAAAGGGCCCTGAGGACTAGATGGGAATCTGCTATGTTTAGTCCCACTATGGAGAGACATCATAGCAATAATCATTTAAATGGTATTAGAAAAAAACCTGTTTGTATGAAAGACACAGGGACAGAAGTGTTCTACCCTTCACGGCTCATCTGACTAGCCGTATTTTTCTTTTTACCTCTCAGGGGAGGATGACATTCTTTTGGAAGGGTCTTTAGTTTGTTGTATACCATTAACCAATTAGAATCCTTAGAGGAGTTCCTGGTCCCTTTGTCACTCATAGCTTACAGTACAAAGCAGAGGCAGTACAAACAAAAGAATGTTTCACTTGCTAGGCTACAGTACAATAACAGCTATTAATCCTAGCTATACAGTACAATGTTGTCAAAAAGGAAATGCCTGTGTCACCAAACCTGACCAGCAAGCACTCTGCTGTCCCTCCACTGCCAGGCAGCAGCTTCTCTTGCAGAGCTGTAAATTACTTCCTACACGTGTGGCCGGCGTCTGACGCCATTTAGCCACACCCCCCTTCCTCTTTCAAACAGGGAAGTTGAATCTCCCGCGTGAGCGCCAGCATCATGGCGTGAAGCGGTAAATCGCCAATCTGGGGGCCCAGGAAGTGACCAGACCCCCCTTCATACCCAGGGGTCGTCTGAGCTGACTTGAATAGAGAGGAGAGTGGAGCTTTTGCTGTTTCCAGCATCAGAATGGCGAGTGCTCAATACATCCTCCAGTGGTGACACAGACATAATACATGGAAGGAGAGATTCCTGAGAAAATCTCCCCTACCTTATCCTCGCAGCAGGATTTTATCAGAGATTAAACCCAATCTTCGCTCTTCACGGTAGGCCCAGAGACCTTAAAAGGAAACCTTCAGGAACCGGGAAACTCAGGTTGACCCACAATCCTGGACCTGCGAGAAGACCCTGCCAGTAAACTCTTATTGGCCTTACTACCAAAAAGTACTGGATCCCAGGGCCCAGCTCTCAAAGCATTCGCAAGCAAAACCTTGCGTCTTCGAATTACGAGGCCCGGGTACCATTCATTTAGTCAATTACGGAGACATCAGAACGGATCCGGTCAGGATTACTGCCCGTGGAGCTCAGTACAACAAATTCTTACACGTGTCCAACACCTTATACACTGGCGAAAAAACTGAGGCCTCCCAGTAGTGGGAGGGGGTTATATGGGGAAGTTAACGCCTTAAGGGGCATGCCAGTGTCCAGCACCTGATGGTCCGATATAACCCACATAGTTATTACTATGGATCTGTGTCCCCTGATGTAAGAAACTAAATATTTATATTTAATTATATATATATATATATATATATATATATATATATATATATATATATATATATATATATATATATATATATATATATATATATATATATATTTTTTTTTTTTAGGGGGGGGGGGGTTCCAAGCCCCGTTCTAGCCCAAAAAAGATATAAAAATACTGATTTTAACTTGTAGACAAATGTCAAATAGGCTTGTTCCTTAACCGCTTCCTGACCGCCTCACGCAGATATACTGCAGCAGAAGGGCACGTACAGGCAGAATCGCGTACCAGTACATTGCACTTTAAGAGGTGGCTGGCTCACGTGCATCCGCCGGGAGCTTTGTGACCGTGGGTCCCTATGTCCGCGGGGATACCCGCGATCATTTCACGGTGAGGAAGAACAGGGAAATGCTAAATATAAACAAGCATTTCCCCATTCTGCCTAGTTAGTCACATACAGCCTCCCCCCATAGTTAAAATCACTCCCCACGGCACATTTCACTACAGCGCCACCTAGTGGTTAATCCCTTCATTGCCAGTAACATTTTTATAGTAATCAATGCAATTTTTTAGCATTGATCTATATATTAATGCCAATGGTCCCAAAAATGTGTCAAAATTGTCCGATGTGTCCGCCATAAAGTCGCAGTCACAATAAAAGTCACCGATCACAGTTACTACTAGTAAAATAAATAAATCAATAAAAATGCCATAAAACTATCCCCGATTTTGTAGACGCTATAACTTTTGCGCAAACCAACCGCTTATTGCGATTTTTACCAAAAATATGTTGAAGAATACATATTGGCATAAACTGAGGGGGAAAAACATTTTAAAACATTTTTTTGGGGATATTATAGCAAAAAAGTAAAAAATGCGGTTTCAAAATTGTCGCTTTGTTTATAGCGCAAAAAATAAAGACCACCAAAAGAAAGCTCCATTTGTGGGGGGGGGGGGGGGAAAGGACGTCAATTTTGTTTGGGAGCCACGTCGCACGACCATGCAATTGACAGTTAAAGCGACACAGTGTCGAATCGCAAAAAGTGCTCTGGTCAGGAAGGGGGTAAATTCTTCCGGAGCTGAAGTGGGAGAGCCTCGGGAACAGCTCGGCTGAACTCGGAAACCCACAGGAGAAGAGTGTTTCCGAGTGTCAACGGCGCCCCCGCACCTCTGGCCAAATGCGGTACTGCACACCCCACTGGCTTGAATCCTGGTAGTTTTGCAAGAGACAACACTTGCAAACAGAGTTAGGATTTAAATAAAGTTGCTAGTCTTTCAAAACGCTTGTTAACCGCGTTACTCATAAACCAAGGTTCCACTGTATGCGTGCTGGTTACTGGTGCCAGGTTCAGCTGACCTCCCACTTGTTACAAACTCGGAACAGTTGTGAACAAAGGCTCTTTGCCTAAACAGGTTAGTTACTCTGTACTTGGTGATCATCGAATAAAGAATTTGGATGACTCCTGGGCTAGACAGCAAGTGGTTAACCGGTTCCTGACCAGCTGCCGCAGTTCTACTGCGGCAGAATGGTACGGGTGGGCGAAACGACGTTACCTCGTTGGTTCGCCTTTTGACCACGGGGGGGGGGGGGGGCTGGGGGGCGCGACACTGGAGCTGATGCGCGTGCACGACAATCGCTCCACACAGACAGAATGGAGATCTGTCAATGTAAACAGACTGATCTCCATGCTGACAGGGTTGAGGAGAGCGATCTGTTCATACCAAGTATGAACAAATTCGATCTCCTCACTCAAGCAAGTCCCATCCTCCACAGTTAGAATCACTCTCTAAGACACACAAATAACCCCTTGATCTCCCCCCCTAGTGTTAACCCCTTCCCTGCCAGTGACGTTTACATAGTAATCAGTGCATTTTTATAGCCCTGACCACAATTTTCAGTTAAAGCGACGCAGTGCTGCATCGCAAAAAATTGGCTGGTCATTGAGCAGCCAAATCCTCCAGGGCTGAAGTGGTTAAAAAGGTGGAAAAATTCTGAAGGGAGTCATCTTTAAATCTCAAAAACCTGGCTTTTGTATAGGGGTGTGTAGTTTATAGCCACTGTACATTCCTTATATACAGTGCCTTGCGAAAGTATTCGGCCCACTTGAACTTTTCAACCTTTTGCCACATTTCAGGCTTCAAACATAAAGATAACTTTTTTTTTTTGTGAAGAATCACCAACAAGTGGGACACAATTGTGAAGTGGAACGAAATCTATTGGATTTTTGAAACAAAAAAAAATCAAAAAAAAATAAAAGTGGGGCGTGCAAAATTCGGCCCCCTTGCGTTAATACTTTGTAGAGCCACCTTTTGCTGCGATTACAGCTGCAAGTCGCTTGGGGTATGTCTCCATCAGTTTTGCACATCGAGAGACTGAAATTCTTGCCCATTCTTCCTTGCAAAACAGCTCGAGCTCAGTGAGGTTGGATGGAGAGAGCCTTTGTGAACAGCAGTTTTCAGCGCTTTCCACAGATTCTCGATTGGATTCAGGTCTGGACTTTGACTTGGCCATTCTAACACCTGGATACGTTTATTTGTGAACCATTCCTTTGTAGATTTTGCTGTATGTTTGGGATCATTGTCTTGTTGGAAGATAAAGCTCCGTCCCAGTTTCAGGTCTTTTGCAGACTCCAACAGGTTTTCATCCAGAATGGTCCTGTATTTGGCTGCATCCATCTTCCTCTCAATTTTAACCATCTTCCCTGTCCCAGCTAAAGAAAAGCAGGCCCAAACCATGATGCTGCCACCACCATGTTTGACAGTGGGGATGGTGTGTTGAGGGTGATGAGCTGTGTTGCTTTTACGCCAAACATATCGTTTTGCATTGTGGGCAAAAAGTTCGATTTTGGTTTCATCTGACCAGAGCACCTTCTTCCACATGTTTGGTGCGTCTCCCAGGTGGCTTGTGGCAAACTTTAGACGAGACTTTTTATTGATATCTTTGAGAAATGGCTTTCTTCTTGCCACTCTTCCATAAAGGCCAGATTTGTGCAGTGTACGACTGATTGTTGTCCTATGGACAGACTCTCCCAACTCAGCTGTAGTTCTCTGCAGTTAATCCAGAGTGATCATGGGCCTCTTGGCTGCATCTCTGATTAGTCTTCTCCTTGTCTGAGCTGAAAGTTTAGAGGGACGGCCAGGTCTTGGTAGATTTGCAGTGGTCTGATACTTCTTCCATTTCAAACTGATCGCTTGCACAGTGCTCCTTGGGATGTTTAAAGCTTGGGAAATCTTTTTGTATCCAAATCTGGCTTTAAACTTCTCCACAACAGTATTACGGACCTGCCTGGTGTGTTCCTTGGTCTTCATGATGCTCTCTGCGCTTTAAACAGAACCCTGAGACTATCAGAGCAGGTGCATTTATACAGAGACTTGATTACACACAGGTGGATTCTATTTATCGCCATCAGTCATTTAGGACAACATTGGATCATTCAGAGATCCTCACTGAACTTCTGGAGTGAGTTTGCTGCACTGAAAGTAAAGGGGCCGAATAATTTTGCACGCATCACTTTTCAGTTTTTTATTTGCTAAAAAAAAGTTTCAAAAATCCAATAGATTTTGTTCCAGTTCACAATTGTGTCCCACTTGTTGATTGATGGTGATTCTTCACAAAAAATAAAATTTTTTTATATCTATGTTTGAAGCCTGAAATGTGGCAAAAGGTTGAAAAGTTCAAGGGGGCTGAAAACTTTCGCAAGGCACTGTATATGCAGCTATATAAAAGGAATTCAAGTGTAAGAACATGTTTTCTGGGTAGAGATGATATAGTTGTCCTCAAATGGGCTTAACCCAGTGGGCCTAACCCAGTGACACTACCCATGCATCTTTAGAAATAGCCAAAACCCACCATGAATATTACACACATCCATAAAATATTCCTCCCCAGTCAGCCCATCTTCAGCTCCAGAATTTCAGGTTCACCTCCAGCAATAGAGGGGGCATTTGGTTACACCATTCTCAGGAAGTCATTACAGCTCCAGTTTCCCTCTTCACTGCAAAGGAAACAACGTCCTCATGCCCATCAGCAAAAAAAAAAAAGTCTGGAACCAGATGGGTTCACTAGACATTGTACACAGTTCAGACACTTTTTCCTATCCTGGAACCTGCATATACACAGTATCTATACAAAAACAGTTACCATGACAAAATCATAGGAAGCCCACATATCTTATTCCTAAAGCTGGGAAAGATCCAACCTGGTGCATGAGTTATCACCCCTATACCTTTAAACCATCACATATCCAAAAATCTGTCAAATTTATTGCCAATAGACTACAAACATTCCCTCAGTACACCTGGAACAAGAGGGGTTTGTACCCCAAGACAATCAAAATGCCGTCACTGATACACTAGACTTCCTGCCGAAAAGCTTCCCTTGTGTTTGGCCATTCAATGCCAAAAGGGCACTGCATCATCTATATTGGGGGGTTTCTTGGGACTACATTTAAACTCAGAAACCTGGACCACCTCCTTGAAAAAGTAATGGCTTTCACGGCTCACCCTTGGTCTGGAATCTTGAAAATTGATTCCTTTTAGACCCTGTCCAAATCCACAATGGAACATACCCGTGGCATTCCCCCTCATCTTATACATGCTGGCATGGAGCAGCTGGCACAATCTGTGCCAACCCCAATATTTTAGGTATAAGAAACAGGGGACACCGATCAAAAGATGGCACTACAAGCCAAAGATATGTTCCTGTTCATATCTAACCATCGCATAGCAGTCCTTTCCTTCATGCAGGACTTTGACTTTAAAGCTACTGAATTCTAAATCCCACAAAGTCGAATTGAACTTGACCGCTTTCTACCCCACTGGAGACCGGAAACACTTAACCAGTGTATCCCCCTTCCATTGGACCTCCAAATCTCTATAGTATTTAGGGGTCCAGATCCATTCGGGACTACAGGACTTCTATCATCTTAATTTTCCTCCCCTCCTACAAGGCTCCCTCAACCAGACGCAAGGCCTGAGCTACAATGCATCACTAGTGTTTTGGCAGAGTTGCATTACTCAAAATCGACATTTGAGGCAGTCCCAATAGTGTTCCAGACTATTCTTCTCCAGGCTAAAATGAGCTCTTTCAGTATACACCTGGGCTGGAACCCTGCCCCATCTGCAATATATTATAGTTCTATATGTGGCAGGGCAAGGCTTTCGTACAGTTTGTTAAACTATCACAGATCCAGCCACTTGGTTCTTATACTGGATTGGATCTTCAATTACAAAGAGGCACGTTAAAGCGATATTAAAACCCCCCTTTTTTAACCACTTCAATACCAAGCCTATTCTTCTGGCACTTCTCTCCTGCATGTAAAAATCATGTTTTAGCTAGAAAATTACGCAGAACCCCCAAACATTATGTTTAAGCAGATACCCTGGGGAATAAAATGGCGATAATTAAAAATAACTCACACGGTATTTGTGCATTTTTAAAATGCCTTTTTTTTAAACAGTTTCATGAATTAAACAAAAAAAAATAGTCAAGTTAACCCAATTTTTTTGTATAATGTGAAAGATGTTACGCCAAGTAGATAGATACCCAACATGTCATGCTTCAAAATTGTGCTCACTCATGAATGGCACCAAACTTCGGTACTTAAAAATCTTCATAGGCGAGGCTTTGACATTTTTTTACCGGTTACCAGTTTAGCGTTACAGAGGAGGTATAGTGCTCGAATTGTTGCACACGCACTAACGCACGCGGCGATAACTCACATGTGTGGTTTGAACGGTGTTTACATTTTTATTCCTATTACAAGGAACGTAAACATCCCTTGTAATGAGAATCTATGTGACAGGTCCTCTTTATGTAGACATGCGGGGTCAATAAGACCCCACATCTCTCCACCAGGCTGGAAAGCACGAGATCGCTGAAAAAAAGTTTCACCGATCTCATGCCAGATAACTGCGATCGCAGCTTTGTTAACGTCACGCCTGGGCCTCCGACAGAGATGACTGGTGACCATCTGGTCACCGGAAATCTCTAGCGTAGTCATCCGGTGCCGGCCAATTCTTTCTCCGGGGCCCCAAAGGCATGAGAGAGCCCGGAGAAGCACCGGATGGCGGTGTGGACGGACGTCCCCTCCCGTTGCCTATAAGAATGATCAGGTGGCAGAACTGCCACCGTGATAGTTCTTATGGTGCACAGAATCGCCAGCTGGAAATTATATCTGAATGATGCCTCTAGCTGCAGGCATCATTCAGATATCACCTCACAAAGTAAAGGATGTAAATTTTACTATGGGCTGAAGTGATTTAAACAAACATGCTATACATGCCTGCTCCGTGCAATGGTTTTGCATAGAGCCGCCCAAGTCCTGCTCTTCTCAGGTCCCACACTGGTGTTCCTGGACCCTCCATTTGCTCGGTGCTTTCACAGCAAGCAGCTTGCCCAAGCAGACACACTCCCAAGCCGTGCCTCTGTGTCCATTCACACACAGACCCACAGCTTGGCCCCATCCCCTCAGTCTCCCGATTGGCTCAGTGGCTGTGATTGACAGAAGTGTAAGTTCCCAGAGATGCAAGGCTCTCGTGGACATTGCAGTTTTGAGAAGGGGCTCAGGTAAGTATGGGGGGGGGGGGGGGGGGCTGCTGCACACAGGTTTTTTACTTTCATGCATGAAGGTAGAAAGTCCTTGTGCCTTTACAATCACTTTAGGGATTATACTGGAGAAGTCTCTCTCACAGGCATCACTAGTTTGACTCTTCTGGGTTCTGCCACCAAGTAGACTCCATTCTTTAACTTTGTTTTGCATTTAAGGCATGGGACTCTGGCAAAACACGTTAAGCTTGCCACACATAGCGTTCCCTATTATATGGGTCAGTAAACCTATGTCTTCAGCCTCTCACACAGACGATCCGTTCAGGTCCGCCTGTCAGTTTTTTAGGCGGACCTGAACGGACACTCCATAGACCTCTATGGATTGTTGGATGCCAGCGGTGACATGTCTGCTGACATCCAACCCGCTCTGATACGAAAAAGTGTGACGGAGGTAAAACCTATTTTTCCATCCATCTACGGATCGGATGATGTCAGACTCTACATCCGATCCGCCATAGGGGAGAGTGGCGCTCTGACAGGTCCGTACCTGCACAGTGTGCAGAGACAGACCTGTCATCTTCCTGGCTCTTTACACAGACACGTCCGTGTGAAAGAGCCCTTCAGCTGGCTTGTCCTGTTCACAATTCTTTATGTGGACCTGAGAAGATGAGATTGATTTCCCAAAGGCAAAGACTGTTCACTTTGCAAGTGCACTTGCACTTAGTTTCCCCAGAGCATAGTGAATGTGGAGAAATTTCACATTGTAAGGAATACCCACTTTGTAAAGAATACTAGATCAGGTGAAAAAAAAAAAAAAAAACACAGCATTTTGCTTGCACGATTGCATGATAGAAAGCAGAACTTCACATTTACTAAGCTCTGGGGAAAATGAGTGAAATTAGTCAATTTGCCAAGAAAGGCAAGAAAGACATTGGAAATGGAGCTCTGTGCCCACAACTGCTGAGTGGTACACTGAACTACCCCTCCTTCAACACCTAGAACAATGGGTAGCCAAACACCAGGTACCCTACTTTTGTGACCACTTGGCATATAGTTTTCTCTGGTTCTCCACAATTCAAAACCAAAAAACACCAGTTGCATAGACTAGTCGAATGTTACTCTTATGTTTTTTTTCTCCTCCTTTGGTTCCATGTGTCAGAACAGTGCAACTATGCCAAGATCCTCTTGCAAAGTCATCTACTGATTAAATTTACAACACTTCAAGATGATCTTGGGACCAATGCAATAAATCAGCTGCCACATATGGCATAGTATCTCCAGAGACCCAGAAGAAATACTGGACATACCCAACTGGGTAGTGCATCGCGTTTTTTTCTTAGCCAATATCTACGTTGCGCAGTTTGGCCATACGATGTGTTAAACTATCTCTGTATGTGCTACTGTGCCTTTGATATGAATAAACCTGTAATCTTTCATTTCTAAAGAGAACAGAGATTTCAGTTTAATGATTTTTAAAGAATTTTGGATATGTAAAGAGCTAACCTAGTGTGTAAACTGTTGCACTCCTGTTTGGAATGGTAGCAAGCGACATTCTCTTTCAAAAAAGGTCAAAATTGCAACAGTGGCTGCTGTGAACGTTTCCACTAAAACACATGGTGTGTAAACCACATGGCCACTGTGCGTGTAAAGGGGCAAATGCTCAGTTAACCTGCCCCCTGTGACACTTTCAGTCTGCTGGTGGTTAGATTGCTGTCCTAGAGATGGAAAATCTCTGCACAGGCCAAGCGTGTAATAGTTTACATTATGGTTACAGCAGTAGGATTTGAGAGTGTAACTGTCACACACAGTGTAACTAGCCCTCTTCAAAATCCAAGCTATTGCTTTTGAACTGCTCCAAGCTATTTTTTTCTCTCGTATATATAAATGCAAGATCTCCTAAATAAAAGACATACGATAATGCTGTTACTCTTTATACAAAACAAGCTGACACTTCAACTTTAAGGCAACTGCTATGAAAGCAGTAATAATTATTTAATTGTAATATAGTATGAAAGTGGCTTGAGACTAAGCATTACTATGCAAGCTCTTGCAGCAGAACTATTACAAAACTAGAATGACAGACCTTTGTCACGATAAACAAAAACGTTATATATACACAAAACATAACTCATGTACAATATGCAGAAGTACACTTACTGCTCCTTGAAGTAAAAAAAGAAAATAAATAAAAAATTGTAAAGGAACACAAGCAACTTCCATTTCTGCATGTATACAAGCTTAGGTGTTATGTAGCCCATTGTGGCAGCACACATGAGGGCAGTGACTTTTCTAACCTACTACTGGAGGACCAGCCATACTGTGTCACAGGCATATTTAATAAATACATCAGTTCACCAATTACACTGTCCAGCATCTGCCAATTGCTTATTTATTGCTCACAATAATTTGAATCTTTACAATTGGTATCAGACGTCACAAGAAACCAAGTCAGACATTTTATATAAAACCTATAAAAGATATTTAAACTTTTATCTAATACTTTTAAAGGTAATTGGCCATTTGACCTTAATGAGATGGTGCAGCCAATTTATTATATAAAATAACATTATGAATAAAATAGGAAGCTTATTTACTGCTTTGAAGCAGACATTTGCACAAGACTTGCCGCCACCATCATTACTTACATTTAAATACAAAAAAGACCAGTATATTGTCCATTTCCTGCCTCATGAAAAAGCCAGATAGCCCCTGCACTTCAGCTGTAACAAAATCACTATCTACAGCAGCAGAAGTCAGCCTCAAATGTACAATTATATTAGGGTATATTTATATATGACAAAAATAGTGTGCAGGATCCCATAGGAATTCAATAAATTATCCGCTTTTCATTTTAAAGAAAACAGTCATCTAGTTCACAATGTATGAACATTTGAAAAGGTTTTTTTTTTAAAAAAATCTATAAAGACATTGTACACCACTGTTAACACTTTTTGTCCACCTGTATTGTCCTTTGGATGCATACTCTTTCAAACAAACTTGAACTTTTGCTGGAAGTGTGATATACTGATGAAGATTGAAGGGGGAATGAAGAGAGGAAAAAAAAAAAAAAGGAAGACCGATGCAAGTCAGGACCCCCACCCCTGCTGCACATAACAGTCAATGACGTTAAATGTTCTTCATAATGACTGAGAATTTATTGTGCCAGTCCGAAGATTTAACTGTGACATAGAGTTCATGTGTTTGTTTAATGGCTTCAGAGGAGTGTTGCACGTAATAGACTGTGGAAATCGATGGTGATATCGGTCTAATCGCAGGTATTTTACAGTGACCAACTTTCCTGTGGAAGAATAAAAATAAAAAAGATTAGAAAAAGGAATTTTGGAATTCGTAGATTGCAAAAATGGAACCTCATTGGCAAGTCCAGCTTATTCAAGTTGCCCACTCCAAGCCCCGACCCCACCCCCCAACTGGGTCAAAAACACACCCTTAAGAAAATAACTACTACTACATATATCAATATAGCAGGGGAAGGACTATATAACCTACTTGCTTTGCCACAAAGCCTAGGCAAGGATGACCAGAATCTCACAAGAACGCAATCCTGCACTGTCAAAAAGTGTCTTCTCGCAAGATTTGAGCTACTTGCCAGCTCGTAAGTTACAGATGTCTATGGGCATTCCATGAGCCAATATACATCTGAGTTGTGTGCTAGAAAAGGGGTGGGGGTCATGTTTGCATAAAGTCAAACTAAGCGCTAACGAGCAGGACCCTCTGATTCCCCATCTTGAATTGTATTGTAATGTCTACCCTAATGTTGTAAAGCGCTGGGGAAAGTGTCGGCGCTATATAAATCCTGTATAATAATAACTAGACAGGTAAGCTTTATAACCGAAGCAAGCAGTTTTCTCTTCTCCCTGCCCGTTAGCATGGTTACTGTAAATGTACAGTCTCAGCGTTATTTTTGTTCTGGGCTGAAGTAAAAGTGCACTTATTTCTGCACTACTGTAACCCATATTTAGCTGACAGAGGGCTAAAATTGGATGTTGGCTGACATCAGCCAGTCCAGACTCTGGAGGGATCCAAACTTTAATGTCGGGTTCCAACCAGATGCCTGACTGGCAGCTGGCTCAGTCTCTCAGCACAACGCTGGGAGACAGTCAGCCGCTCCCACCTGCTGCACAACACAGTGCACCAGTGAGTGCTGGAGGGGCAGAGTAAAGATTCCACCAGTTTCAGGCACTTTAACTCCAGCTCACATCAAAGCTGCATGCTATTAATATCAAATCAAAAAAAAAAAAAAAAGGCGCTGTTGGCTTTTTCTCTTATTTGCCATTTATTTTCATGTTTGTGGTATCTGAATGCAGTTTCTAGTGCACACATTTTTTTTTCCCCAAGGCATCTAGAGTCACAAAGCCTCAAAACTACAACCCAAACTAAAATTTTCAAAAGGAGAGGTCAGCAATTGTGGAGCCGTGGTCTCATAACATTCACTTTGCCCGCTAATAGGATGTGGGGTAACATGTTCCCTCATGCAATGTTTAGTGTGAATGTACCCAAAAGTGTGTGAATCCCAATTATTTTTTTTTAACCACTTGCTGACCAGCTCACGTACAATTACTGCGGCAGGTCGGCTCTCCTGCACAAACTGATGTACCCAATTCCTAAACCCAAAAAAAAAAATATATATATATATATATATATATATAAAACACATACCCCAAGTGTGTGATCCGTGTGTGAATATTATATATACACATACAATCTCACAAGAGTACACCCCTCACATTTTTGTAAATCTACCCTTTCATACGACACTGAAGAAATTACACTGTTACACACTCATTGCTTTAAACATTATGGTAAAGTGTCATTTCTTCAGTGTTGTCACAAATGTGAAAAAGGTATAATTTTTTTTTACATTAAAAAAATTACATATACACACACACACACACACACACACATATACACACCATTCGTTTAACTTTGGTGAGCTAGTAATTGAGCAAAAGTCTCTTTAACATGATAGAAATACCTGGTAGTCACCAGAATTAGTATCACCATTGGAAGACTTCGCAATTCTTCTTTTCATCTTTTTTTTTAAATAACCAAAAGTAAGGCGTTTTCACTTTTCGTGATAACTGTCACCAGGCTCCCCCCCCCCCCAAAAAAAAGGGGAGGGTGAATCTTACTAATAATGAAGACCGAGAGAGCAATACAAACATGAAATTTTTTTGTATCAATGAATACAAGGCTTCCTCTGAATGGCTGAAAGAGGCAGGCAAATTAAGTCACAAACTCTACCTCAGCCAGAGGAAGCCTTATATGCATCGATAAAAATACAGTGACTCCTGAATGGCTGAGAAGCACTCAGGGCAGATTAGATTTTGTCTCAGAAGCAGATTGAAAGCCTCCTGTACTGCTGTGGAACGCCTCACTGCATATTGCATGTAGTTGGTGTCCCCATGACACAAATCGCAGTGGTGGAAGAGCAACTAACATTAAGGTTTCGACAGCAATAGCAGACAGCAAATTACTACCAGTATGGGTTTGCTTAGAATATATGGCATGAAAGAAAACAAAAAGAAAAAATCTGTGTTCAAGGTGGCCAAAACTGAACACAGCAACACTTCATCCAATAGCTCCTTGGCATATCACACGACTGTCAAAACAGGGTCACATCACTCAGCATCAACACCCAAACACACCTTTCTTTGAAAAGCTCTGCATCAATGTGACACTCTGCAATAAGGTATTAAAGTAGAACTAAACCCTATCTTTTACAGCCAAGGAAGCTGCCATCTTGGCCTCTAAACTTCAACTTGCATGGTGATGATTATAGTATCTTCCCAGCTAAACAGGAGAGATCACCATCACTAGCTGCAGAGCCTGGGGAATGACATCATCCATAGGCTTACTATGGGGCATCCATTGTTGGCGGTCCCCCTCTATACTAAGCCAGCGCTGGGACCCAATCATATGACCAGACTAAAGCACCCTCAGAATACATATACGGATTTTTCCTGCCACACGGTAGACAGAATAGACTTAAGAGGGTGGGAGTAGATATAAGTATAGTGTTTGACGAACTTCCACTTTAAGCACTTGACCTCCTGACCAAAGCATTTTTTGCTATTCAGCACTACACTATAACTGGCAAGTGCTTGGTCGTGCAACACACTGTACGCACATTATATATATAAAAAATAAAATACATTTCCACACAAAGCTCTTATATATAACCACTTATTAAAAACAGAAAAAAAAATAAAATACAATTTCACTGTTCTAACAATAAAACATTCCAAAACAAATCTAAATTTCTTCAAGAGTTCAGGGCAAAATGCAGTCTGTTACTCTTTGGTAAAAAAAAAAAAAATCCCAGTAAGTGTATATTTGGTTTGTGTGAAAGTTAGAGCCTACAAATGGATGATTAAGAAAATGTATTTATATATGTATGTGTGTGTATTTATATATGTATATATATGTGTATATGTGTGTATATATATATGTGTGTATATATATATGTGTGTATATATATATGTGTGTGTATATGTGTGTGTGTGTGTATGTGTGTGTGTATATGTGTGTGTGTGTGTGTGTGTGTGTGTGTGTGTGTGTGTGTGTGTGTGTGGTGTGTGTGTGTGTGTGTGGTGTGTGTGTGGTGTGTGTGTGGTGTGTGTGGTGTGTGTGGTGTGTGTGGTGTGTGTGGTGTGTGTGGTGTGTGTGTGGTGTGTGTGGTGTGTGTGTGGTGTGTGTGGTGTGTGTGTGGTGTGTGTGGTGTGTGTGGTGTGTGTGGTGTGTGTGGTGTGTGTGTGTGTGTGTGTGTGTGTGTGTGTGTGTGTGTGTGTACATAAACACACACACAAAATCCTGCTGTAGCCAATGACAGCGTGGATTAGCAGGGGGCATGTTTAGTTCTGCTTTAAGCCTTCAGATCACAGCTTTACTGCAATGTAACCCTATTAACCGCTTCCCGCCCGCCCTATAGCCGAATGACGGCCTTAGGGCGGGCGGCTTCCCTCGCCTGGCCGTCCCTGGACGGCCTGGTGTTTACTTCTGCAATGCGCGCCGCTGCGGGCGCGCATCGCGGAAGTTCTGTGTTTGCCGTGTCCCCCGGGGACAGGCAAACACAGATCGCTGTAAACGGCCAATCACAGCGGCCGTTTACAGCGTGATCGGCGTGTCCAATGGGAGATGATCTCATATGTAAACATATGAGATCATCTCTCAGCGCCGCTCTCCCTCCTCACACAGACAGCGTGTGAGAGGGGAGAGAAGAACGGCTGCAGCAGCCGTCAGTGTAAAAAAGAAAAAAAAAAAAGTTTAAAAAAAAAGTGCCATCCTCCCCCAGAGCCCCCCCCCCCAGTGCCATCCTGACCCAGTGCCATCCGCCCCAGTACCATCCGCCCCAGTGCAATCCGCCCCAGTGCAATCCGCCCCAGTGCAATCCGCCCCAGTGCAATCCGCCCCAGTGCAATCCGCCCCAGTGCAATCCGCCCCAGTGCAATCCGCCCCAGTGCAATCCGCCCCAGTGCAATCCGCCCCAGTGCAATCCGCCCCAGTGCAATCCGCCCCAGTGCAATCCGCCCCAGTGCAATCCGCCCCAGTGCAATCCGCCCCAGTGCAATCCGCCCCAGTGCAATCCGCCCCAGTGCAATCCACCCCAGTGCAATCCACCCCAGTGCAATCCACCCCAGTGCAATCCACCCCAGTGCAATCCACCCCAGTGCAATCCACCCCAGTGCAATCCACCCCAGTGCAATCCACCCCAGTGCAATCCACCCCAGTGCAATCCACCCCAGTGCAATCCACCCCAGTGCAATCCACCCCAGTGCAATCCACCCCAGTGCAATCCACCCCAGTGCAATCCACCCCAGTGCAATCCACCCCAGTGCAATCCACCCCAGTGCAATCCACCCCAGTGCAATCCACCCCAGTGCAATCCACCCCAGTGCAATCCACCCCACCCCAGTGCCACCTGTTGTCAGTGCCATCTGTCCCCAGTGCCACCTGTTGTCAGTGCCATCTGTCCCCAGTGCCACCTGTTGTCAGTGCCATCTGTCCCCAGTGCCACCTGTTGTCAGTGCCATCTGTCCCCAGTGCCACCTGTTGTCAGTGCCATCTGTCCCCAGTGCCATCTGTCCCCAGTGCCACCTGTTGTCAGTGCCACCTGTTGTCAGTGCCATCTGTCCCCAGTGCCACCTGTTGTCAGTGCCATTTGTCCCCAGTGCCATCTGTCATCAGTGCCACGTATAAGTGGCATCTGTCATCAGTGCCACGTGTTATTAGTGCCACATAGTGCCATCTGTCATCAGTGCCACGTATTAGTGCCATCTGTCATCAGTGCCACGTATCAGTGCCATTTGTCATCAGTGCCACCTGTCAGTGTCACGTGCCATCTGTTGTCAGTGTCACGTGTCATCAATGCCACTTATCAGTGCCATCTGTCAGTGTCACGCGTCATTGGTGCCACGTATTAGTGCCACGTGTCATCAGTGCCACGTATTAGTGCCACGTGTCATCAGTGCCACGTATTAGTGCCACGTGTCATCAGTGCCACGTATTAGTGTCATCTGTCATCAGTGCCACGTGTCATCAGTGCCACGTATAAGTGTCATCATTGCCACGTATCAGTGCCATCTGTCATCAGTGTCACGTGTCATTGTCCTGGTATTTCAAAAGTGTAATAAGTAGTCAACAAGTTAGATGTGTAATTTATGCTTCTAGAACACGTGATGGCGCTCCCTGCATGTTGGGCCTCTCTATGTGGCCAGGCTGTGAAAAAGTCACACACATGTGGTATTGTAATACTCAGGAGGAGTAGCAGAATTTTTTGGGGGGCGTCATTTGTGGTATACACATGCCACGTGAGAGAAATAACCTATTACAATGACAATTTTGTGGAGAAAAATAAAGAAAATGAAAAATCTTCATTTTGCAAAGAATTGTGGGAAAAAAATGACAACATCAAAAAGATCACCATGCCTCTTACTAAATACCTTGGAATGTCTACTTTCCAAAAAGGGGTCATTTGGGGGGTATTTGTACTTTCCTGACTTGTTCGGGTCACAAGAAGCGAGATAGGCCACCAGTACATCAGATGTGATCAATTTTGTGCGATTCGCACCACAGCTTGTAGACTCTATAACTTTCACAAAGACCAAATAATATCCACTAATTTGGGTTATTTTTACCAAAGATATGTAGCAGTATAAATTGTGGCCAAAATGTATGAAGAAAAATTAATAATTTGCATAATTCTGTCATAGAAACAAAGAAATATGCGTTTTTTTTCAAAATTTTCGGTCTTTTTTCATTTATAGCGCAAAAAATAAAAACCCCAGAGGTGATCAAATACCACCAAAAGAAAGCTCTATTTGTGGGAAAAAAAGGACTCAAAATTCATTTGGGTACAGTGTTGCATGACTGAGTAATTGTCATTCAAAGTGTGAGCACCGAAAGCTGAAAATTGGTCTGGTCAGGAAGGGTGTTTAAGTGCCCAGTAAGCAAGTGGTTAATTTAGGTTAGCAGGCCCCCACAAGTTCTACAAGTTGGGTAACATTGGTTTCTAGTCAGGGGCTGCAGCGGAGCTCCAACAGATCCACACAGGTAGCTTTTAAAATAAAAGAGCTGCTTACCATCAAACCAGGATCCATGTAGTGCCTTGAAAGCTTTCCCTGCATAGTCTGGGGATAAGCATTTAACATAAACACATCCCTGGAAAATAAAAATAAAAATCAATACTTGCCGAGAAGAATACAAGAGCGGTATGTTAAAAAAAGGTAAAGACAGGCAGTTACCTCTCTGGAGTTTTTATCTACCGCAATGTGAACTATCCCTTCATTATCGCTACATTTTTCCAAAATTGCTTCTTGAATTGCCAAATGCCAATGATCACCAATTTCTCTGTAACAAAATTACCATCAACATATTAATGCATTCAACTTGAGCACTACAGAGAATTTTAACTGTGAAAACATTTGTATACAGCATGTTTAGCACATTTTTCTAGCAAAGCACTAGGTTTTCTTTTAAAGTTCTATTTTAGAATTGAATATACTTACATGATTGGATCAAACATATTACGTATTTTTAAACAGGGGGTCAAGCTATTTGGAGGAGAATTTCTTTTATCTAGATGGAAAGCTGAAAAACACAAGACATGATACACATCAATGTAAAATAAGGGATTCTGTCAATAGATTCTTTATTCTGATCAATGCTTTTAAAAAAAAAAAAAAATTGTATTTGTTTCAACCAGTTTAATATGAAATGCTGCATATTTCATATTCACCAAGTCAGCAGGAGGAGTGCTACAGAAATTAGTTTTTTTTTCTTAAAACTGCTGTCATACAAATATATTTAAATGCCAGTGATCTTGGCAGTCACAACCAGTAAATGAAAAAAAATTGTTTTCTATATCCTGCAGTGCACGGTCAAGGGATAAGAGGGCCAAAATAATGCAGCAGCCACACTGAAACACATCAATCCCCCACTAATCCGAGTAAAAAATAAAGCCCAGATCGTTTTGTCAGATTGCTGTTGCAGACATCACGTCACTCCTTTACCACTACTTACACTTGTAGTTTATTACGCCAGCGCAAAAAAAAAAAAAAAAAAAAAAACACACCTTACTATAGAGAAGTAAAAAATGGTGTAGAAAAAAAAAAAATGCTTTCTACAGGCATCCTTCCTTCAAATCTAGCTAAAACCACCTATTTATTGCAAGCAGCAATCTGTAGTAGATACTTTACTATAATGCATCATGTGTAATGTTGCCAGCATGGATGAATAGATGTTAACACATTAGCAACCTGGTATCTACTTGCATACATTGCCAGGTTGGAGTGTGTACACAGTAAGCAGGCTCTGGATAACAGATCCTTAGTTCCCCAGCCACAGATAGAGGAATGTTTAGTGGATCTTGTAATCTGACCTCAAAATGTTGAAGGTGCTTTCTTTGGAGTGCAGGATGCTCTTAAATACTGGTCTGGGACCCATCCAGTAGTCTGACAGGGGTGCGACGTTGGGAGAGAGGGGGATGCAAAAAGTTTACCACTTTCCGCCAGTACAACGTCATATATGACATGGACTTTGAATGGGCATATCTGAATGATGCCTGCAGCTGCAGCCAGATATCTTTCTGCGAGCGATTTCCTGCACTGTAAAGATGGTCCCTAGTTATCTCTATGACCTTCTGAGGTCCGGCGTGACATTATGATGTCACGTCTGACCTCTGCAGATATAAACACGGGCATTTCTTCAGCTGGAAAGCAGAAATGTTTTTTTCTTTTTATGAGGCTTTTCCAGCAAGATCTCACTAATGAGGTGCCCAGAGTGAGGCTTGGAGGGGTAGTGACAGTATAAATGGAGGTGACGCAGCGTGCCGCTTGTGCCCCCGGATGACGCAATTTTGTTGCGAAATGCGTAGGGCTGAGCGATACGCTAACGTCACCTCGTGTTTGTCACAGCTCCAGGAGAACGGGTCTGTCCGTATGCGTCCGGCCAGCGCAATGGACTTAAGGCTGATGATTTCTAGATACACTGTAAGTGCAATTTTATTTTTTGGTTTTTAGTAATAAAAAGGTTTTACACTATTTGGAGTTCTATTTTTCTTCCATGGTTTTGGTATACCTATCCCGAGTCCCTCTGAATTCATGAGAAAGATTTTTTGGGAGAGTTTTCTACAATCCTTGTATTGGAGTGGTGGCGCAAGGAGAGTATCGAGGACCCCTCTGGATTGGAGATGATTATATATTCATATGCCTTTTGTGACCCTCTGTAGGGGGGGGGGGGGTCATGATTTTCTGGTAAGCGGCAAATTTTATTATTTGGTGGCATATCAAGCACTACTTAATCGCATACGGTTTATCTGTGGAGGACTTTATTCACATTCTCTATTACACAAAGAGCTTTTTAGATTTATACATATAGACTTGTTGATCCATACACTGGGTGTATCTAGAGCTTGTATTATATATAGGGGCATGTGGCTTGGTCCTATACTGCAAAGAATAGGCGGTTCGCATGGTCTGAGTTCAATATTTATGTGCATTTATCACTCATGGTTTGATTTTACATTAATTTATGTTCAGAGGCTGAGTAACAGCCCATAATTCATTGTCACTTTATTCATTTATACACATTTTGATGTTTGATATTTAGCGCAGCTTATATATTTTTATATTTCGTTTTTTTCTGTAGTTAGAGGACTTGTCATGCCCTATTCCTATGACAAGGGATGTTAACATTCCTTGCAATAGGAATAAAAGCGATAAAATAAAAAAGCGATCCAGTCCATGCATGCAGAAGCGAACACATTCATATGTCACACCCGCATATGTAAACGGCGTTCAAACCACACTTGAGCTATTGCCGGGAACCTTAGAGTGACAGCAATAATTCTATCCCAAGACCTCCTCTATTTTTAAAGCATCGCCTATAGAGATTTCTTAAAATCTAAGTACTTAAAAGAAAACCCACACATGGGCTAGCTTTGCTTAAATTCAATGTTTTTAGTTTTGAAAAAAAACAAAAGCATGAGTTTGAAAAATGCCTACGCAAATACCGTGCAACACAAGTTGCAATGACCACCATTTTATTCCCCAGGGTCTATGCTAACACAAAAACTCATGTTTGGGGGTTCCGAGTAATTTTCTAGCATAAAACTATAAAAAAGAAAAAAAAAAAAGGGGGGGGGGGGGGAATAAATAAAAAAACAACATTTACTCACCTCTAAATGCCTGTTGCTAGGTGGTCCCTCGTAGTCTCCCTTCTTCAATGCCCGGGCTGGTGACATCACTTCCCCTCGCACCGCACAGTCACCTGGGACCTGTCACAAGTCCCAGATGACTGTGGCGTATCATAGCGCCCTGCGTAGTTCGCGCATGCGCAGTGGGTGCCCCGGCTGTGAAGCAACAGCCGGGTGCCCACAGTAAGAATGCCGATGCTGCGAGACGAGAACAAGGGGGGGCTTCGCTCCCCTGCATTGCTGGACCCGGGGACAGGTAAGTGTCCAATTATTAAAAGTCAGCAGCTGCAGTATTTGTAGCTGCTGACTTTTAAAGTTTTTTTTTTTTTTCTTTTTTTTCAGAGGGCACCCCACTTTAAACAAAGGACTGCTCTGATGTTGACATCACACTGAGCCTTACTTTCGATTAGTTTTGACTGAAACAAATCAAGGATTTCAGCAGGCATACGTGGCTTTCCTGTTGGGACCTCTCCACACCACTCTTTGGCTCACCCTAGCTCAGGGAAGACAAATAGAGCTCATCTTGTGGAAGCCAAAAACAATCCACATGCATTCTTATATAGTAGTATATTTATAGATGCCTGTTTGCAAGATGCCTGCTTGAAAATTTAGGTGCCTTTAACTTGAACAAAAGGATGCCTATAGCAAGCAATAGTTACATAGTAGGTGAAGCTGAAAAAGACAAGTCCAACCTATGTGTGTGATTATATGTCAGTATTACATTGTATATCCCTGTATGTTGTGGTCGTTCAGGTGCTTATCTAATAGTTTCTTGAAACCATCAATGGCCCCCGCTGAGACCACCGCCTGTAGAAGGGAATTCCACATCCTTGCCGTTCTTACAGTAAAGAACCCTCTACGTAGTTTAAGGTTAAACCTCTTCTAATTTTAACCACTCCCAACCGGCGTATGCCGATGTACGTTGGCAGAATGACACGGAAAGGCAAATGGGCGTACAGGTACGTCCCTTTAAATTTGCGGGCGTGCCATCGTGTGGGCGCCATAGGCGCGCTGGTAGGGACCTCCGCGAGTCAGATCGCGGGTCCCGTGGACACACTCACTGCAGGCATGCCTGCGATTGTCTCATGGAGAGGAAGAACGGGGAGATGCTAAAGTAAACAAGCATCTCCCCGTTCTGCCTAGCAACAGTGTCACGCATCTCTGCTCCCTGTGATTGGTGCAGAGATCAGTGATGTGTAAAACAGCCACGCACCCCAGTTAGCAACATGCCCCTAGGACACACTTAACCCCACCTAGTGGTTAACCCCTTCACTGCCAGTGTAATTTACACAGGAATCAGTGCATTTGTATAGCACCGATTGCTGTATAAATACCACTGGTCCCAAGAATGTCAGATGTGTCTGCCATAATGTCGTAGTCACAATAAAAAAAAAAAAAAAAAACACGCTGAAACGTCGCACTAGTTTTTACTAGTAAAAAAAAGAAATGAAAGTTTTGTTTGGGAGCCACGTCACACGACCGTGCAATTGTCAGTTAAAGTGACAGTGCAAAATCTCAAAAAGTGGTCTGGTCACTGGCCAGCAAAGTCTTGTTAAACTCCTTTTGCGAAAAAGTTTTATCCCCATTGTGGGGTCACCAGTATGGTATTTGTATATTGAAAATCATATCCTCTCAAGTGTCTCTTCTCCAGAGAGAATAAGTTCAGTGCTCTCAACCTTTCCTCATAATATCCTCCAGACCCTTTATTAGCTTTGTTGCCCTTCTTTATACTCGCTCCATTTCCAGTACATCCTTCCTGAGGACTGGTGCCCAGAACTGGACAGCATACTTCAGGTTCGACCAGAGTCTTGTAGAGCGGGAGAATTATCGTTTTATCTCTGGAGTTGATCCCCTTTTTAATGCATGCCAATATTCTGTTGGCTTTGTTAGCAGCAGCTTGACATTGCATGCCATTACTGTGCCCATTATCTACTAGGACCCCCAGGTGCTTTTCCATCCTAGATTCCCCTAGAGGTTCTCCCCCCAGTGTATAGATTGCATTCATATTTTTGCCACCCAAATGCATTATTTTACATTTTTCTACATTGAACCTCATTTGCTATGTAGTTGCCCACCCCATTAATTTGTTCAGATCTTTTTGCAAGGTTTCCACATCATGCAGAGAAGATATTGCCCTGCTTAGTTTAGTATCGTCCGCAAATACAGAGATTGAACCGTTTACCCCATCCTCCAGATCATTTATGAACAAATTAAATAGGATTGGTCCCAGCACAGAACCCTGGAGGACCCCACTACCCACCCCTGACCATTCAGAGTACTCCCCATTTATCATCACACTCTGAACGCTCCCTTGTAGCCAGTTTTCAATCCATGTACTCTCCCTATGGTCCATGCCAAAGGACCTTATTTTGTACAGTAAACTCTTATGGGGAACTGTGTCAAATGCTTTTGCAAACTCCAGATACACCACAACTACGGGCCTTCCTTTATCTAGCTGGCAACTCACCTCCTCATAGAAGGTTAGTAGATTGGCATCAGCCGTAATCAGCATGGATTCATGAAGAATTGTTCTTGCCAAACCATTATCCTTACTAAAATCTTGTATATAGTCCCTTATTATCCCGTCCAAGAGTTTACATACTATTGATGTTAGGCTAATTGGTCCAATTCCCAGGGATGTATTTTGGGCCCTTTTTAAATATTGGTGCTACATTGGCTTTTCTCCAATCAGCTGGCACCATTCCAGTCAGTAGACGGTCAGTAAAAATTAGGGACAATGGTCTGGCAATTACTTGACCAAGTTCCCCAAGTACCCTCTGATGCAAGCCATCTGGTCCAGGTGATTTATTAATGTCAAGTTTGCAAAGTCGAATTTTAATTCGGTGTTCTGTTAACTAAGGAGGTGCTTCCTGTGATGAGTCATGAGGATAAAACAATGCAGTTTTGGTTACTGAAGCCCCCCCCCCCCACAATTCCCTCGTGAAGACTGAGGAGAATTCAATACCTTCACCATCTCCCTATCCTTTGTAACCAGAGGTCCATCCTCATTCTTTATGGTGCCAATATGGCCTGTCCTTTTTTTACCGTTTATATACTTAAAGAATTTCTTGGGATTTTTTTTTTTGCTTTCCTCCGCTATGTGCCTTTCATGTTCTATCTTAGCCATCCTTATTGCACCCTTACATTTCTTGTTGCATTCTTTATAAAGTTTTATCTCCTTTGGCGTTAAGCCATCCAGGACTTTTGTTCCCTCTTTTAAATGTATTACCCAATGGGATGCATTGGCTAATGCCCTTATTTAATATGCTCTTAAAGAAAACCCATCTCTCCTCTGCATTCTTTGTTCCTAAGATTTTATCCCAATTTATGCCTTCTAGTAAGGTTCATAGTTTAGGGAAGTTGGCTCTTTTGAAATTCAGTGTCTTTGTATTCACCTTAAGTTTCCCATTTCTGTGATTTATACAGAATCCAATTGACCTGTGATCACTGTTCCCTAAATTACCCCATATTTCCACATCCGTGATCAGGTTTGTGTTAGTAATCAGCAGATCCAGTAACGCTTTATTTTTATCTGACCCATAAAATTGTCCTGCAAGACATTTAGGAACTGGCAAGCCTTAAGGCCCATACACACGGTCGGACTTTGACAACAAACATGCAAATTAGCTGTTTTGGAGCAACATCCGACTGTGTGTACGCTCCATCGGACAAACTTTCTGTTTTCTTCTGACTTTTGTTGGCTGTGCGAACGGACAAACTTTCTGGCAACAAAAGTCCGATGGAGCAAAGTCCGACGGTGTGTACGCAAAAGCATCGGACTTTTGTACAAGGTACAAACACGCATGCTCAGAACCAATGCAAAAGATCAGACTACAATACAGAAGTTCACCAAAGGTGGCGCTGGAGTCATTGAACGTCCTCTTTTGAAGCGGCGTCAGTACGTTGTGACGTCATTACGTTCGTGTTTGTTGTCAAAAAGTCCGACCGTGTGTATGCAATACAAACTTGTGGACCACGCCCTTTGTACAAAAGTCCACGGAAAAGTTTGTACAAAGTCCGACAGTGTGTATGAGGCTTTAGAAGAATGTGCGGTTCCCTCCGACCAGTCAACGTCTGGATAATTAAAATCTCCCATGATCTTTGCAGCTAATCCAAATTGTGAAAGGAGATTTCTCCCCTTCCTGACTCAGGTTAGGGGGTCTTATAGCACACAGCCAGTATTATTTTCCCCTTAGCTTTATCCCTTTGGAGCACTACCCATAAGGATTCCACCTCCTCCCTAGCTCCCTTAGGGATGTCGTTTCTCACATTCGCTTGTACATTATTCTTGATATATAGGCATACCCCTCCCCCTTTTTTACCCTCTCTATCCTTGCAATAAAAGGGTATACCCTTGAATGTTTGCCAGCCAATCATGAGAGCGGTTTTCCCTATGGATTGTTCACATTTCTACTAATACGTTTATTCTGATAAGAGACTTGTGTATTATTACGCCAGATTAATAAACTGCTATTGTAAAAGAAGCAACATACGCTTATATTTGGACTTTCTAGTTGGGGTATCGTGGTTAAAGCCCCATACACATCAGATTTTCTGCCAATTTTTACCTTCAGATTTACCAAAACTATATGAGGTAAAACCTTAGGAGTTTCAATTTGTATGCATTCAGGCAGGCCCTTGCACTACATGGTTTTGGTAAATCTGAAGACAAAAATCAGCAGAAAATCTGATAGTGTGCATGGGGCTTTAGTCAGAATATAAAGAGCACAGAGCACCACATAATTCAAAGCACCAGGAGGAGAAAGGAGTTATAATGCTTCCTTAACATCAATTTATTGCCATCTGTGTCCCATATTCAAACAGGAAGTGAGGAAATACAGTTGTGCTTATAAGTTTACATACCCTGACAGAATTTATGATTTCTTGGCCATTTTTCAGAGTAGGATAAAAGACAAAAACTCACTCATGGTTAGTGTTTGGCTGAAGCCATTTCTTAATCAACCGTTTTTTTTTGAATCCTATAAATCACAACTCCCCAAAATGACCCTGATCAAACGTTTACATACCCCAATTCTTAATACTGTGTATTGCCCCTTTTAACATAAATGACAGCTTGAAGTCTTTTGTGACATTTGTGGATAAGGCCATTTATCTTCCCAGATGGCAAAGCTGCCCATTTCTCTTGGCAAAAATGATACAGCTCCTGTAAAATCTTGGGCTGTCTTGCATGAACTGCACGCTTGAGATCTCCTCAGAGTGGCTCAATATTGAGGTCAGGAGACAGATAGCCACTCCAGAACCTTCACTTTATTCTGCTGTAGCCAACACAGGTCAACTTGGCCTTGTGTTTCGGATCATGGTCATGTTGGAATGTCCAAGTACCTCCCATGCGCAGCTTCCTGGCTGATGAATGCAAATGTTCCTCCAGTATTTGATAACGTACTGCATTCATCCTGCCATAAATTTTTGCCAAATTTCCTGTGCCTTTGTGGCTCACACATTCCCAAAACATCAGCGATCCACCTCCATGTTTCACAATAGGAATGGTGAACCTTTCACCATAGGCCTTATTGACTCTCCACATGTAGCGTTTATGGTTGTGGCCAAAAAGCTAAATTTTGGTCTCGTCACTCCAAATTACTTTGTGCCAGAAGGTTCGAGGCTCGTCTGTTTGGCGTATTGTAGGCGGGATACTTTGTGTCATTTGCATAGTAATGGCTTTCTTCTGGCAACTCGACCATGCAGCCCATCTTTCTTCAAGTGCCTCCTTATTGTGCCTCTTGAAACAGCCACACCACGTTTTCAGGGAGTTTTGTATTTCACCTGAAGTTATTTGTGGGTTTTTCTTTACATCCTGAACAATTTTCCTGGCAGTTAAGGCTGAAATTTTAGCTGGTCTACCTGACAGTGGTTTGGTTTCAACAGAACCCCTTAATTTTTACTTCTTGATTACAGTTTGAACACTGCTGTATGGCATTCTCAATTCCTTAAATATCGTTTTATATTGCTTTCCTGTTTTATACAGTTCAACTACCTTTTCCCACAGATCCTTTGACAATTATTTTGCTTTTCCCATGACTCAATCCAGAAACGTCAGTGCAGCACTGGATGAAAAATGCAAGGGTATGTCAGGAGTCCAGAAACTCATTGACCTTTTATACACACACCAATTACACGCAAACAGATCACAGTTGAGGATGGATACCTTTAATAGCCATTCAAACCCCTTTGTATCAACTTGTGTGCATGTTACCAGGCCAAAATCACCGGGGTATGTAAACTTTTGATCAGTGTCATTTGGGTAGTTTCTGTTGTCACGATTTAAAAAGAGTAAACACCGTTCATAATAAATGGCTTCAGCCAAACACTAACCATGAGTGAAAGAAAAGTTTGCTCAAATTCTGCCAGGGTATGTGTATTCAAATATTTTAAGCAAGCATATTTACAACAGCTAAAAGCAGCCAATCTCACATGTGAATGCCTGAATACTTTCTTACTTTATGCAGATTATAATTACTCAATGGTTCACTATGTGATCCATTAAATTCATGACCACCCACAGTTCCTTCCTTTGCATAGGTCACTGAAACGAAAATTCCTGTTTTTTCATTGGAAGCCACTACGATAGCGCTGGTGTCATCTGCCATGTGGAGTGGCACGTTCACCTTTCTGCCATACGTCCCCTCTGCTGCGCCTGCTTTCAAGGGCAACACATTTTTGATCTTTTCCTACGATCGATTTAGGCTTTGTTCCCTGTTTTCCTCCTCAGTGTCTCACTTCCAACCATTCTGAGCCACAGTACAGGTTAGCAAATCTCCATTGACCACTCTGGTTTTCTGGATCAAATTGTCATTACCCCAGTTCCTGTGGCAGATAGTATTAAGGCGTTTTAACTCCAACCTTATCCCCAAACCCAGAAGGGGGCAGCCACCCAATCTTGGATCTCAAAGTCTTCATTATGTCCACAAATTTCACAGAAAATCCACCTAATCTCATCACCTCTTCACCATGGAGACTTTCAGGCTTCTGTGGACATTGATAATGTTTACCTTCATGTTCCTATCTTTCCAGTGCATTACAATTTCTTCAAAATTTGCCATCGGAAAACTGCCCTACAAGTTCATGGAAATTGGCCATTCAGGCTCTCATCTGCACCTTGGGTATTCACCAAGGTGCATTCATTCTTAGTTCTAGCCCGGATGCCAACTTATGGCATCATTAGACAACCTCCTGTTCAGGAAGTGTTGGTGCCAGCTGTGGGACTTGTGACTGTCTAGATGTTAGATTTGGGCAGACCCTGAACCTTCAGAAATCAGTCAGCAGAACAGATTAATTGGAATATCTAGATCTAGTCCTGGAAATAGCTCAGGTTAGAGTCTTCCTTCCATAGGAGAAGAACTTGAAACTCTCGGGTCTCAAATCTAAATTCTCCAGGTGCGCAGCTTGACTCCGCTTTTGCAAGAGAGACCTAGGCCTGTTGGTTACCTCCTTCAAGGGCAGCTCAATTTGCCCAATTTTTAATCCCGAGCTCTGCAACGCAACAGTCCATTGTTGGAGGAAAGTCAGTCTGGCCTCTGTCCCTGGCTTGGTAGCTCAGGAACCAGAAAGGTGGTCCTGCATCTTTTGGAGGATTCTCATGTTGGATGCCAGCCTGCTGGGATGAGAGAAGTCCTGGGCATCCTGACAGTGCAGGGGACTTTGTCAGAAAAGTCATCTCCGATCATCCTTGCATTTCTGGTGATTTGTCTTTGCAGCACAGCACTATCCTGACAAAGGGCCACCCAAACCAGATTCAATCAGATGCCACAACAGCAGTGGCATTGCTCAGTGAACTCCCTGCATCAAGAGAAGGTGGCAGGATCCTGTCCTACGCAGAACTTCACAGCCATGAGCATTCCAGGCATTGATAACTGCCAGACAGATGTCCTAAGCTGGTGACATCTGGGTCCAGTAGAGTGGTCCCTTCACCCAAAGGTGTTCCATGATTGTTGCAGCTGGGAGGATGCCTAATGTGGGCCACCAGGTTCAAACATGAAAGGGTTTGTCTACAGGTACAGGGGGTTCTCTGGTTGCTGTGTGATCACCATGCCCCAAGCTATGCCATTCTTACCCTGAAACTATTCCAGTGATCCTCACTGCTCTGGACTGACCCAGGGAAGATGTGGCACATAAACCTGGTAAAATTCTAGGCAGATCCATGGGCACTTACATCCCGATTCATGGTTGCTGGTTTGCAAACAGCATTGGTGTTGAAGTCAAGGCTCTAAAAAGGGATGGGAAATCTCAGTCTGATTCCCATGGTACTAAAAGCTAGATGTCTACTTCCTGTAAGGTCATCAGACATGGAAGGCATACTTCATTGTGGGAGACTCAGGGACTTCTATCCCAGCAGGTTCACAATGAAACAGATATTTTCCTTACTGCTCTGGGTCTAGACCAGCATTTAGCTATCAGCACCATCACTAGCCAGGTTTCTGCCCTATTTTGTTTCAGAGCTCATTGTCCATATGGTCTTAGAGTGAGTGGCCAGTGGGGGTCGCCTATGTGGTCTTCCAGGTAGTCCCCCACCATCCGTTCTCTCCTGTGACTCCAATTGGCACCTGTTTCCCTCTGCACCTCAGTAATTGCCGTTTGAGCCCATTAGATACATTCCCATTTCTTCCCCTCCAAATTTTAAAATCCAAAAATTATTTTTCCAATATAAGTTTGGCCCAATGGATTCAATGCCTGTGACTTGTAACATATGCAGATTAGGCGCTTTGGCTGACATTCCTGATCCAACCAAGCAACTAGTATTTTAAGGTTGTCAGTAATGCAGCCTTTTAACTTCTCTCAACTCATTTCCTTCAAATGAAGGTTTCCCAATAAAATGCTATACATACGCCACCCGATTATCTCTTGATGGATCATGAAAAGGATGCCAAAATTAGTCTATCATAGTGGCTACAGAATCACCTAAAGGGGACTTAATCATACTCCTGTGTGCCTTCAGTCATGCCCCACTTGTTAAGACCAAAAAAAAAAAAAAACACAAATTTACAAATATTAGCACAACTTCCCTAACAGGAGGCATGCTTGACATGTGAATAAGCAAATGGAAAGTTGGAGGCATTACCTTGTCCTTGCCATACTTTAGAAGGCATGGTTGAAATTTTGTCACATGAAGAAGGCTGAATCCATTTCCATACAAGGAAATCTGTTCCTGCTATTTTCTGTGTTTCAGTACGTATGCGAGACTCATTTGAAGCCAGGAATTCAACAGCCCGTTCCCAAGCCTTTTTCATTTTTTTCCTACAGGGAAGGAGGAGGATTAGCAATTAAAAAAAAAGGTTACATTAACTGCTTTGCATTATTCAATTGAATAGGGCTCACAAATAAATGCAAGCAAAAAAAAAAAAAAAAAAAAAAAAAAAAAACACACCCATAAATCTATCCCCTATTTTGTAGATGTAACAATTTTAGCGCAAACCAAATAATATACGGCAATCGTGATTTATTTTTATTTTTTTACCAAAAATATGTAGCAGAATACATATTGGCCTAAATGGAGGTAGAAATTAGTTTACATTTTTTGCTGGATATTATAGAAAAAAAAAAAAAGGTTTTGTACTCACCGTAAAATCCTTTTCTCTGTAATTTACTGACCGACACAGCTCCTCTCTAACTAAATGGGTTGTATAGCCTGCCATTAGGAGAAACTAGGCAAAATTGTTACACAATACACAGAACTTTAATCCCACCCCAGGGGGGGGCGGGCTCCATGCTATCAACCCTTCCCACTACTCCTAGCAGCTTCAGGACGTCAACAAGCAGTACAACATAGAAAAAAGGAGGGGTGGGTGCTGTGTCGGTCGGTGAATTACAGAGAAAAGGATTTTACAGTGAATACAAAATATCCTATTTTCTCTTATATTCACCGACCGACACAGCTCCTCACTAACTAAATGGGACATCCCTAAGCAGTGCCAAATGAGGGGTGGGAAAAACAGCATAAAAAAAACTTCATCCACCATGGCAAGTGGGAACTATTGAAACTAAACCCACAAAAAAAAACACCACTATATACCCCGGTATCCTCAACAGGAGTGATCCCCAAGACCGCAACATTGCGGAATGCAACAGTGCATTAACCAAAACAGTACTGCGTTTTTATCGAAAAACCAGGAAAAAAATTAAATTGCAACAACACGGCTGCCTGCAAAACTTTGCGGCCAAAACAGGCAGCCGCCGATGCACTGACGTCTACCTTGTAGAACTTGGTAAACATATGGACGACCAGGTCGCCGCCTTACACACCTGAGCGTCAGACGCTTGGTGTCTGAAGGCCCAAGATGTTCCGATTGCTCTTGTAGAGTGGGCCGTGACTGGAAAGGGAGGCACCTGCCCCTTCAAGGCGTAGACTTGGACTACATTCTGTCTGACCCACCTGGAAATGGTGGCCGACGAGACCGCCATGCCCTTCTTAGGACCAGCCACCGAAACATTGAGTCCGATTTCCAAAAGGAGGCTGTGGCAGACAAGTACCCCTTCAGAGCCCTAACCACATCTAGAGCGTGAAGGGCCACCTCCTTGGGGGGCTTCGGCTTAGGACACAATGATGGCAATACAATGTCCTCATTGATACGAAAGGCCAAAACCACCTTCGGTAGAAAGGACGGTTGCGGACGCAACACAACCTTATCCCTGTGGATGACCAGATAAGGCGACTTGCAGGACAAGGCCGCCAGTTCCAAAACCCTCCTGGCCAATGTGATGGCCACTAGAAAGACCACCTTCTGTGAAAGGGTCAGCAGAGGAATCTCCGATATTCTCAAATGGCGGCTTCTGAAGCGCCAACACCAGATTCAAATCACACAGAGATAGCGGAGGACGCACCGGAGGGACTACATGTCGCACCCCCGGCACAAAGGTACTCACTAATGAATGAGACGCCAGGGGTCTTTGAAGAAGAAAAAAAAAAAAAAAAAAAAAAAACAGCCAGAGCTGAAATCTGCCCGATGGTGCTCAATGCCAACCTCTGGTCTACACCTTTCTGAAGAAACACCAGGATGCTGGATATAGAGAAGGAACGCGGATGCCACCCTCTCTCCTCACACATGGAGATGTAGGCCTTCCAAGTACGATGGTATATCTTCCTGGAAGAAGATTTGTGCCCTCTGTGTCCTGGACACGAATCTCGGCACGTTCTGATTGAGCCGGGAGGCCGATAGATCTACATCTGGTGTGCCCCATTTCAGGCACAGCAGCCCGAATATCTCCAGAATGCAATGCCCATTCTCCTGGGTCCAGCATCTGTCGACTCAGTCCGCCTGCCAATTTTCCACCCCCGGGATGTAAATGGCCGACAGGGCCGGAACGTGTCGCTCTGCCCAAAGTATGTGAGCGACCTTCCGAGCAGCGGCTGAGCTTCTTGTTCCCCCTTGGTGATTTATGTACGCCATAGCCGTGGAATTGTCTGACTGTATCCTGGTCGGACGTCCTTGAAGACACGTCGACCACGTGTGGAGGCACAGCCTGATCGCTCTCAATTTGAGCAGACGGCAACGTGGATTCTTCCGTTGACCAGAGGCCCTGAGCCGACTGAATCCCCAATCACTCCACCCCAGCCCGACAGACTGGCGTCCGTAGTGACCACCGTCCATTTCAGAGGAAGGAACGATTTTCCGGACTGAATCACCGGGGACCTCAACCACCAGATCAGGGAGTCCCTGACTGGCTGGCTCACCTGGATCTGCCGATCCAGGGACAACGGAGATTTGTCCCATTTTGTCAAGATCTCCTTCTGCAGGACTCTGGTGTGGAACTGGGCATAAGGTACTGCCTCGGAGGAGGCTACCATGAGCCCCAGCACCCACATGCAAAAGCAGAGTGATGACCACTTGCAGTTCATCAGTAGTTTGACCGCAGATCTGAGAGTCAGCAATTTGTCTGAGGGGAGAAAAACCCTCGCTTCCCTGGAGTCCAATAGTAACCCCAGGTACTCCAGATGCTGGTACCACCACTGGCTTCTTTAGGCTCAACAGCCACCCAAATGGTTGCAGGGAATGCAAGGTGATCGCCACATCCTCCTCTCATTCTGAGATGGAAGAAGCTCTCAGGAGGAGATTGTCTAGGTAACCCACGATTGCGATCCCGCATTGTCTCAACAACGCCAACACTGGAGGCAGTACTTTGGTAAAGAGTCGGGGGGCTGATGCCAGGCCAAAAGGAAGAGCCACAAACTGGTAGTGGGCTTCCCTGACTGTCAAACGCAGAAACTTTTGATGTCGAAGGCATATGGGTATGTGCAGGTAGGCCTCCTAAATGTCCAAGGACACCAGGAAGTCCCCTTGATGGAGTGCAGCGACTACTGAGCGAACTGATTCCATTCTGAACCTCTGCACTTTTACAAAGTGATTTAAGGCTTTTGGTCCAATATTGGACGTACCTCTTTCTTCTTGGAAACCACAAACAGCTTTGAGTAGAACCCCTGGAAGCGTTCAATTCCGGAACCGGTACAATTACCCCCTGATTCAGCAAGTCCCTCACCACCCCTAACAGGGCCTCCCAGCGAACCGGGGACACGGGTATGCTGGAAGGAAAGAATCTGTTTGGCGGCAAAGAGAGAAACTTTTTTGTAACCTGTGGAAATCAGATCGCCGACCCATTGGTCTGATAACCGGGAGGTCCAACGGGCTGCAAACTCCCGAAGACTACCCCCCTCCCGAGACATGGGTGGGGGCAAACCTTCATGCGGTAGCCCTTTTGTTCGCAGGCTTGTTAGGCTTGCGGTTCCAGGGACGCTTTTGACTATCTGCGGGCGTCCGCTCAGGCTGGGGTCGTTTTCCCGAAGCACCGGGCGGACGAAAAAGCCCCTAGTGAGCGGAAAAGTAAGGCCCTTGCCTGCGGCGTGGCTCCTTGGCCTTCCTGGCCTGTGAGAGTAGTGTACTCTTACCACCCGTGGCATTTTTAATAATGTCATCCAACGATGTTCCAAAGAGCCTTTTGCCAAGGAAGGGAAGATCCGTCAGGGCTTTCTTGGATGCCTGGTCAGCAGACCAGCATTTCAGCACCACGGCTGAAACTGAGGCCCTTGATAGCAGAGGGAGAGTATCCAGGGCCACGTTACAAACATACTTAAGGCCATGCACTAGTTGGTCTGCTAGTTCCATGCAGACTGCTCTCCCAATTCGCGGTGCAAAAGTTTTGCCCACTCAGTGTCTGCGACACCAGTGCGGATGCCAGTACAGGTCGCACGGCTGACCCCACAACCGTAAACAAGGAACGAGCCACTGCTTCGGCCTTCCTGTCCGTGGGATCCTTGAATGCAGGAGTCCCCTCAACTGGGATAGTGGTTACTTTATTTAACCTAGATACTAGGGGTCCACCACTTTTTGAGAAGGCTTTCCTCAAAGGGGTAACGCACCGCCAAAGGTCCATTGCGGGTGACCCCATTCCCTGTAGATGAATTTGTCGAAATAAGTCAAATACGGGACCACCTTAGGTGAATGTGCTGGATTGCGGGAACCAAAAGGGATCGGTACATCAGCAGAGGAATCTGCTGGCTCCTGAATCTTCAGGGTATCACGCACAGCTGTGATAAGTGAGCCAACAAGTGACTTGTCGCGCCCGGGATGGGGAATCATCCTCACTGTCTGAACGGTCCTGGTCAGCCACGTCTAATAGGTCAGAGCAGGGGTCTCCAGCCGAGCTCTCCCCAGAGGACGGGGGGGGGGGGCAGGGGCCTCTTACATGCACCTTTCCTGCCATGTGCCGCCTCTATCTTAGCAACATAGGAGTCAAGGACCGCCGCCAGGGTGTCCATGCACACCGCGCTAACTGCAGGTGACCTGGTTGCTATAGCCTGGATTTCGGGGGAAGAAAAACTAGTTTCTGAAGCCATGCTGACCCTAGCCCGTCTGCCACCTGCAAGGGGACTTAGGGCAGTGAAGGTCCCATCCTCCTGCTGCGGCCGCGTGGGGGGGGTTACTTAGCACTAGACTAACCACCCTGGGGCATTCTGTGATAGCCACAGCAGTGCCTGTAGTCCCTAGGAGGTTCCCAGTTAGCAGCAGAAGCTCCTACCAGCGGTACAACAATCTGCAGAGCAGCTTCAGCGTTCAACAAAGAGCCATCCAGCGTCCTGCACACACACAGTGGATACAGGAAGCAGAAAGAGAAAGCACATGTAATGCTGCCACAAGAGGCCAGCGGTGAAAAAAAACGTTCAGGCTTTAAGAAAGTGCCCGCTAATGTAATCAATAGGAATCCTAAAGAAAATGGCTGCTGAAGCTCACCAGGGGAATTTATAGCTTTCCCAAAGCCAAGATGGCCGCCAGAACGGCACCATAGCAAAAAATAAAAATGTGCTGCCTGCCAACAGCCTCCATAAACATGTTTTGGGACCCCCAGACCTGGACCAGGACCAACGCCAGCCGCACAGACCCCCACAGGTGAGAAACAGCGACCCACACACACCGCCCGCAGCCACCCCCCTCAGAGAGGGGAAGGAGTGGTGGTAGGGACTTGGGAGAGAAGATGAGGTGGCCCCTGAATCTACCCCCCAGAGAATGCCCAGCTGCTCACACCACCGAAGCAGGGAGAGCCATACTTACCAGTCCTGAAGAGCTGAGACATTCCATCACAGACCCACTCCTGCGCAGTTACAGGGTGGTTGTTGGCCTCGGTATACTGTGATCCAGACATCAGTAGCCCAGTCATATGTATACCCCGGAGCATTAAAGCTCACCGACCACCTCTGGAGCTGAGGCATGTCGTGGCCTGCTGAGCATTAGCTGCGGCCTGCTCGCGCTCGATGGCCGGACTGGGGAAGACTACAAGGATATCATTAACCAGCCTGTCACCCAGCCGGCAGTTGATGAAAGATCCTGTGATCTTCGATCTTGTGCAAAAAGCAGCAAACCTGCAGCAAAAATATGGACCAAGAGGCCTCAGGGTTTCTTAGGTCATTCTCCTTCCTAGGCAAAATAAAAATTGAAGCCGCTAGGAGCAGTGGGAAGGGTTGATATCACGGGGCCTGGCCCCCCGCCGGGGCAGGATTAAAGTTCTGTGTATTGTGTAACAATTTTGCCTAGTTTTTCCTAATGGCAGGCTATACAACCCATTTAGTTACAGAGAGGAGCTGTGTCGGTCGGTGAATTACAGAGAAAAATGTTTTTTTCTTCAAAATTGCCACACTTTGTTTACAGTGCAAAAAATAAAACGCAGAGGTGATCAAATACCACCAAAAGAAAGCTCTATTTGTGATGGGGGGGGAGAAATTGTGTTTGGGCACAGCACACAACTGTGCAATTGTCAGTTAAAGTGATGCAGTGCCGTATCAAAAAAATGGCCTGGTCATTAAGGGGGCAAATTCTTCCGGTCCTTAAGTGGTTAAAACAAAGGATTTATTTTTAACAAATGCTTTAACCACTTCAATACAGGGCATTTTCACCCCCTTCCTGCCCAGGCCAATTGTTTGTTTTCAGCACTGCCGCACTTTGAATGACAGTTATGCAGCCATACATAGAGGTCGATCGATCGGCCGGCATTTGCTGTTTTTTTTAATTAATCACATCGGCCAATTGTACAGATAAAAAGGCCGATTTAGAACTACAGCGCGACTTGCAAATGACTTCTGTAATAGAACGGACTTGTCTCCTCTCTGGGCAGTCTGCCAAGAAAAGAGCAAAAAGATACAATGTTTACACTTGAATGAATGAACTCATGTGTGTAGAGTTCTCAGTTTAACCATTTAAAGACAATCTTTTCTGACACTTGTTGCTTACAAGTAAAAATCCTGTATTTTCTGCCAGGAAATCACTTAGACCCCCCAAAAATAAATAAATTATATATATATATATATATATATATATATATATATATATATATATATATATATATATATATATTCATTTATTTCGCAGAGATCCTAGGGAATAAAATAGCGGTTGTTGCAATATTTTATGTCACACGGCATTTGCGCAGCGGTCTTTCAAATGCAATTTTTTTGGGAAAAAAATACACTAATGATAAAAAAAAAAAAACCAACAGTAAAGTTAGCCTATTTTTTTTTCGTCCAAAAGTTTTGACTACCTGTTTTTATTTAATGTATAGTTTTTTGTTTTTTTTATCTAAATCATACATACAAGTAAACTGATTGGAGTTTTTTTTTTGTTTAAATGTAAGAAAATGTTCTGCATCACTGGAGCTGGCAGGCGTTGATGGTAAAACGCTGCTAGTTTTAGGGGCGCTTTATCATTTTAGCGGTGCTAGTCGGCTGCTAGTGGGGCACATATAACCCAACTAGCCGAGGAAGAGGTTAAATGCGCCCGTGAAGCACCGCTGCCAAATCGCATTGCATGCGCTTCGGCAGTGGTTCCCACTCATATCAATGGGTAGGAGTGGTGAAGGAGCGGTATACATCCCTCCAAACATGCTGCTTGCAGGATTTTTTATTTTATTTTTTTAACATCCTGCCAGCGCATCGCCTCCGTGTAAAAGCACTCTGTTTTTCACACAGACTGCAGGGGAGCCATGTCGCAGGCACTTTACAGGCGCTATTTTTAGCCCAAAAGTGCCTTTATGAGATGAAGGGGGATAAAAGGAAAAAATAAAAAAAAACGGCCTAACATATCGGGCCCAAAAAAATCTGCATCATATATCGGCCGCCATGATTTCTAAATATTGGCATCGGCCAGAGAAAAACCCATATCGGTCGACCTCTAGTCATACATCACTGTATCCAAATGAAATATTTTTTTTCCCCACAATTACAGCGTTCTTTTGGTGATATTCGATCACCTCCGAGATTTTTATTTCTTGCGCTAACAGAAGAGTGACAAGTTTGAAGAAAAAAATAAAAATAAATTCCTTCAGTTTAGGCCGATATGTATTCTACAATTTTTTTACTAGAAAGCAATAAGCGAATATTGATTGGTTTGCACAAAAGTTATGTCTACAAAATAGGGGATAGATTTATGGCATTTTTTACTAGTAATGGTGATCTGTGACCGACATTGCGGCGGACACATAGGACACTTAATACTATTTTGGGATCATTCACGTTTATACAGCGATCAGTGCTATAAAAATGCATGAATTACTGTTTAAATGTCACTGTCAGGGAATGGGTTAACACTAGGGAGCAATCAAGGGGTTAAATGTGTTACCTAGGGAGCGATTCTAACTGAAGGGGGGGGAACAACACTCAAGGGGAGGAGACCGATCAGCGTTCCTCTGTACTGGAAAAACCATTCGGTCTCCTTCCCCCTGACAGGACGTGAATCTGAGGGAGGGGCCAGGAGCTCCCACGAGGAAACCGAGAAGAGGAGGATCCAGGCTGATCTGTGCAAAAATCACAGCACAGAGCAGGCAATTAGATAACGTTTGTTATTTTCAAATAAACAAAAAATTAAACAAGATAAATATTTAAAAAATTAAAATAAGACTTAGTGTCGCTTGAACCCTCAAGCCCAAACATTGTAGGTCCCCAGCTTACTAGAATCATTGAGGGTAGGTTAAAACCAAAAAATTTTCAGCGACCAGCTCTTCAATAAAATGACTTTATGGTTTGAGGAACGTGCATTTCGTCACTGGGCACAACACTTATGCTGTGTCACAAACCATTTAAACAATTACTTCAGTTTAGTCTAGGAAATAAATGACAAGTTGTGGAATCATATTGGTTCTAGTAATGATTGTTCATTTTCTGGATTTCTAGAGACAAAGACAGCAGGGGAACTGGCTTGGTTAAAGCAATGGGTTTAACCACTTGCTTACTGGGCACTTAAACCCCCCTCCTATCCGGACCAATTTTCAGCTTTCGGTGCTGATGCCCTTTGAATGACAATTGCGTGGTCATACAACACTGTACCCAAATGACATTTTTATAATTTTTTTCCCACAAATAGAGCTCTTTTGGTGGTATTTGATCACCTCTGCGTGTTTTTTTCTTTTTTTTTTTACAAAAAAAATAAGTAAAATTTTTTTTAAAACCGGTAATTTTTCAACTTCATTGATGGGCACCGATGGGTGGCAGTGATGGGCACTGGTGGGCAGCACCAATGAGGCATAATTGCCTCTTCAGGACCGATGTCCCTTGCAGATGAGCCGGGTATCACCTTTTTTTCTCCTCCACTGTCAGCGTGAGGAGAAGAAGAAAAAAAAAAAAAAAAAAAAAAAGTCCATCACCGAGCTTTTGTTTTGATCATGTGATCAGATGTCATTGGCTGACAGCTGATCACATGGTAAGAGGCCGGGACCGGCCCCTTACTCGGATGGGTGATCATCTGAGTCTCAGTGACTGATCACAGGGCGCTCACAGGGCGCACGCACAGGGCGCACGCACAGGGCGCACGCACAGGGCGCACGCACAGGGCGCACGCACAGGGCGCACGCACAGGGCGCACGCACAGGGCGCACGCACAGGGAGCACGCACAGGGCGCACGCACAGGGAGCACGCACAGGGAGCACGCACAGGGAGCACGCACAGGGAGCACGCACAGGGAGCACGCACAGGGAGCACGCACAGGG